>NW_028318510.1:7590000-7866337 GCF_062004578.1 Staurois parvus
TGACCTCTTTTAGAGCCTGGATGCTGGATGGAGAGTGATGCTCAACGTTTCCCTTCTGAATTCCCCATAGGTGTTCAATTGGGTTCAGATCAGGAGACATACTTGGCCACTGAATCACTTTCACCCTGTTGTTCTTCAGAAATACAACAGTGGCCTTAGATGTGTGTTTTAGATTATTGTCATGTTGGAAAAGTGCACGACGACCAAAGGCAGAGAGTGATGGTAGCATCTTCTCTTTCAATGTAGAGTAGTACATCTGTGAATTCATGATTCCATCAATGAAATGCAGCTCCCCAACACCAGCAGCACTCATGCAGCCCCACAGAAGGACACTGCCACCACCATGTTTTACTGTAGGCACCATGCAGTTTTCTTTGTACTCCTCACCTTTGTGACAAAATACATTTTTGAAGCCATCAGTTCCAAAAACATTTATCTTGGTCTCATCACTCCAGAGTACAGAGTCCCAGCAGTCTTCTTCTTTTTCAGCATGGGCCCTGGCAAATACTAGATGGGTTTTTTTGTGTGTGGGCTTTAGGAGAAGCTTCCTTCATGGACAACACCCATGCATGCCATTCCTCTGCAGTGTATGCCGTATTGTATCAGGGGAAACAATCACACCACTTTGGTTTTCTACTTCTTTAGCTAACTGCAGTGAACTTGCATGGCAATTTTCTTCAACCTTTTTTATTAGAAGACACTCCTGTCGAGGTGTTAACATCTGTTGATGGACTGGAAATCTCAGTGAGATGGTTGCAGTTCCATCTTGTTAACATTTTTTATTACTTTTGCTATAGTATTCTGACTGCAAAATAAAGCTTTGCTAATCTTCTTGTAGCCTTCACCTTTCTTGTGTATAGAAATTATTTTCTTTCTCAGGCCTTGTGACATTTCTCTTCCATGTGGTGCCATTGCTGACAGCATGAAATGGGAAGGGGTTTTCTTTGTTAAGTAATGTCCTTTTATAATCAACTGTCTGCTGTACACTTGTTTAATAAATAATTAGACTCACCTGTAGGTTTTCTGACAAATCTGTTGGGGGTGTACTCATTTATGCTGAGCACTGTATTTTGCAAATAAACTTTTATTTAAGGAATCATCCATTACTCTGCTTTTGAGACCAAAAATAAAGAACATGGCAGTGACTTTTCCCTTTATCACTATATCTCTCTAATTGAATCTCCATACCACCCTATTTAAATAGAATATGCAAGGAAGAGGGGGTGGGGATTAGCCACTTCTCTGACTCATTATTTGTTTGTATAAACTGAGCTATTCAGCCCTGTAAACAACAGGTGTTTGTTCAACAAATCAGTTAGGGTTAGTCCGGTAAAAGAATCCAAGTGTTTCACCTGCTTGCTGGCAATGATAGATATAAATATATGATTAACATATATAAATACATCAGTGGTTCATATAGTGAACTCGGTGTAGAGCTATTCACCCTGAGGTCATCACAGAGGACAAGGGGGCACTCTTTATGTCTGGAGGAAAAGAAATTTAATCTCCAAACATGGAAAGGTTTCTTCACAGTGAGAGCTGTAAAAATGTGAAATAGACTCCCTCAAGAGTTGGTTCTGGCCAGCTCAGTGGATTGCTTTAAAAAAGGCCTGGATTGTTTCTTGGATACACAGAATATAACTGGATACTAACATTTAGAGTCAAAGTTGATCCAGGGAATATCTGATTACCTCTCGGGGGATCAGGAAGGAATTTTTTCCCCTGCAGGAGCAAATTGGATCATGCTTTGCTGTTTTTTTTGCCTTCCTCTGGATCAACTGTGGGTGTAGGATTATAACTTTTTTTTATGGTTGAACTGAATGGACTTTTGTATTTTTTCAGTCACACTAACTATGAAAATGATTTACATGCAAAATCTTTTATTGTTGTGATATTGGACATATTAAATAAGTAACAATAAATATATAAAATTATATTGAAATTAATGTATACAATATATTCCCTTTAAAATGTTCTGTTAGCTCCTTTGTGAGACTGAATGGTTTTTGAAACCTGCATTTATTTGTCAGCCACTACTTTTAAGCATTCAAGCCTGCTGCTAGTTTTGCAATGTTTAATTTTGATTCCCAATGCACTGATAATATTAATAGGATATTTAGAGCTGGTGACATGTATAAACATTAGGTTAATTATAGGCACATTGGCGCATATCATTGGAAGGCAGACAGGCACCACACAAGACATTTTCCTGTGCTTTTGTAAGGCACAGTGCAGTAATTAATTTCAGACAATAGCAATGGAAACATTCATGTGATATCATTAATAATAAGCCCGGCGATGTGTATTTTACGTGGGTGTTCTGAACAATATCGGCCATTAAGTAAAATCTTTGTTTAATATGATTTTATCTGTATCTTTTTTCCCTCTTTCAGCTGTCAAATTGCAATTTGCACCATGTAAATGTTTGAATGTTGCTATTGACAGAATAAACTAAACATTGATAGATAGGACTATGAACACTCTGATCCAGGATCATATCAGGCTGTGATAAAATAAGCATGTCCTTGTGGAGGCAAAGTCAAGCAAACCAGTAAAATAGCATACAGCAGCTGGGCTCATTTTAGTATGCTACAATAAATTAATATGCAATCAGTGGTGGACTGGAGACACACTCCTCTGGTCTTCTGTGCAAATCAACAGTTGGGTCCCCCTTGCATGCTTGCCATTGCTGTTCCAGTTATGTGCATCCCCTCTTGCAACAGAGCTAGCTGGCCAGAATCCGAAGGTTGCAAGGCATTTTCTATATGTTTGTGTCTGCAAAAACAAATGCCCATTTTATTTCTTCCCTGGCCAGATATCGCCATTCACTGTTGAATGTACTCAAGCTGCTTTCTCACTGGCCTCACCAACATTATGTCATCTCATCATAATGCTACCAGATCCTGTGGATTGGATCCAGTCAACACCCTAGGTTCTCAACTTCAGGGGCTACCTATACCTAAATATACTAAATTAATAATAAAAGTTAAAGTATATCTAAAGCCAAAACCGGTTTTTTTTTCTTTAGTTTTGGATAGAGTGAGAAAGGCTTTGAACCACTGTCAGTTTTTTTGCTTAAAAACCAGAAAATATCAGCACCTCATAATGAGCCTCAGCCATTTATTGAGAGCTCAGCAAAACAGGTTGCCAAGATCACATTCCTCCACCAGGCCAGACTGCTCTGCTGACCCAATGAGGTACAGCTGTACACCCCTTTTTGCACCATACCTCTACATCCAGTGGCTTTGTAAGAGGAAACCAGCTTTTGGCAACTGTAGTGGCTATCTGCTTACCTCAGGGAGGTGGGTTGGCCAGGTGTGTTGCATGCCATCAAAAAAGGCTTTGGATGCCACTCTGTTCAGTCATAAACCTGGCCCAGCATAAACAGTGTCTAGGGTAGCAATGGGCATTAAACACATTGTGGTGATTGTCTTCAAACTGATTCATGTGTTCTTCCTGGAGCTCCTTGGATCATAGCTCACTGAAAAAACATTGTGCTATTTCTTTAAAGAGCACCTGCAGTTTCAGAGAAAACCATATACTGAGATGTGAGTGGGTAGAGAAGGTTGACTTATTAAAGTTTTAGGCCATTTTGGAGGGATGAAGTGAAATTCTAAGCCAAAGCTTGAGCCACATTTAGACATTATGCCACCCATGAATGATGACTCCTTTTTGTACAATCTCCAGTGCTTGTGTTTTATTGTTTGCCTCCAGTAGCAAACTAAAGTTTACAAAAGAAGGTAGCAGAGCTACTTTTCAGCTGTGCAGAGTATTGGACAAGCGAATAGAAAAACAACTTCATGTTTCTTAAACTACAAAGAGCTTTCTGGCTCCTCTCACCATCCCCTGCACTCCCTTCTCATTTCAGTTCTCTTGCTGAAATTTGGCCACAAATGTTCCGAAGTTATGTGCATTCCCTCTTTCAACTTGCAAATGCAAAAGTCAGATGCCATTATGGTAAATACAGATAAGGTTCCACCCACCCATACTATTTAAGATTCAGGTAAATAA
This sequence comes from Staurois parvus, assembly GCF_062004578.1. Classification (NCBI taxonomy): domain Eukaryota; kingdom Metazoa; phylum Chordata; class Amphibia; order Anura; family Ranidae; genus Staurois; species Staurois parvus. The sequence continues at coordinate 7,594,012 of NW_028318510.1, forward strand.
AAAAAATAGAGTAACATATAAATAAAAACATAACACAACAAAAAGCCCCAAGCCCAACGTACACCCATGTAATAACCTACGTGTGGCAGGTGCACCTATGTATGAAAATGCCGTTTGCACTAAGCATTAGACATGTGCAGTCAATTTTGTTTCAAATCGAAATTCGGACGAATTTTCCATTATTCGGAGATTCAGATGTATCTGAATTCCAAACTACAGTAGTAACAAATTTAAATGAATCGGAAAAATAACTAAACAAATTTCGCCCGAAATTCAAATCAATTTGAATTCAAAAACACATTCAAAATCACATTCGAAAACAAATTCAAATTCTAAAACAAATTTGAAAACCATTTCAAAGTTGAAACAAGAATAGAATAAAATAGAACAGCAAATAAAGAAATAGAAAAGAATAGACTAGAAAATGAAAGTATAGAATAGAAAAGAATAGAGGAAAAAAGAACAGAATAGAAAATAAAAGAATAGAACAGAATACAGTAGAAAATAATAGAGTAAAACAGAACAAAATAGAATAGCAAATAAAGGAATAGAAAATAATAGAATCCATTAGAATAGAATAGAAAGGATTAGAATAGAAAATCAATGAATAGAATAGAAAAAATAGAATCAATTAGAATAGAATAGAAAAGATTGGAATAGAAAATCGAAGAATAAAATAGAAAATAATAGAGTAAAGCAGAGCAAAATAGAACAGAATATAAAGGAATAAAATAGAATCAATTAAAATAGAATATATTACAATTAAATAGAAAGTCAAAGAATAGAATAGAAAAGATTAGAATAGAGAATCAAAGAATAGAATAGAATAGTATAGAAAAACAATATAATAGAATAAAATAGAATATAACTGCCTTCCAAAATTTGAATTTTTAATAAAAATAATTTGAACATACTTTAGAATAGAATATAAAATAATAGAAACGAATAGAAAAGAACAGAATAAATTAGGAAAAACTAAAATACTTTACGAAAAATTGTGAGCTGCGCTATGGTGACGTGAGTAGTGATCAACAAAGGCACTGTGAAAATTGAGCTGAAATAGAAATTACCAATATGGTCACACAACTCTTCATATAGCCCTTATACCATCAAAAACACACATGGATTGTGGATTATGGATTGTAACGTTAGAACTATTATCAAATCCATTAGAATTATTGTTGAATCCGCTGGAATTGTTTCTGAATCCGTTGAAATTATTTTCGAATCCGTTAGAACTGTTTGCAAATCCATTAGAATTATTTTCGAATCCGTTCAAAATTTCAAATTTGGTTGAATTCGAAACAACAAAAACGAATTCCGAAAAACGAATTAAATGAATTAAACTAATCAAACAAAACAAAATTAGTCAAATAATGAACTGAAATGAATTAAAACAATTTTTTTAATTTTGCACATGTATACTACACATATTATATATCACCACGAATGTTCGAGAGAGAACAATAATTCAAGGAACATCATCACTATTAACTCTAAACTGATAACATTCTAGGCTATAAAACATCAACGACAGACAATTGTGAGTAAACTGTTGCCGTTTCAGGGGCGTGCACAAGTTTAAGGCCTGACATAATGGTTACACTGTTCAACAAATTTTTATTTTTTGCCAGTTTTGGAAACAAAAGGATCCATTTCTTAATGAATTTCACATTCTGAGTTCAAATATAACAATGAAATTTGTCAATTGGCTCTAGTTTTTCTGTAAATGGAAAGTTTTCTACTATAGGCGTAATGACTACATAATGCACAATAATTATATAGATAGATGTCTTTCCACAAATATAAAGCAAGTGATATTGACTACATAACAAAGCCTAAATGGCATAATATATTGCATAGGATTACCAAGAAAAATTATAGCCATAAGCTAAGTTGAATCATTTTAATACTTAGGATTCTCACTAGTTTTGTCTTCAGTTTGTGTCGGTTTTGCTTCTCTTGGCTTTTCTCTTGTATTCGAGGAAAGGGCTATCTCTTACAACTGTCCAGCAATAGTCAGCAAGCATTGATGGGCTCCATTTACCTTGATATCTTCTTTCCATAGCTGCAATGTCTTGATGGAAGCGCTCTCCGTGTTCATCACTCACTGCTCCACAGTTTGGTGGGAAAAAATCCAGATGCGAATGTAGAAAATGAATTTTTAGAGACATGTTGCAACCCAGATTTCTGTAAGTCTGGATGAGTTTTTCTACCACTTTCTTGTAGTCTGGTGTTTTATTGTTTCCAAGAAAATTTGATGTCACTGATACAAATGCTGTCCAGGCAGCCTTTTCCTTTCCACGCAACAGAGAAAGAAACTCATCATCATGAATAAGTTTACGAATCTGTGGCCCAACAAAGACTCCTTCATTTATTTTTGCAGCACTAAGTGCTGGAAATTTGCTAATCAGGTACTTGAAACCTGCTTTATTCTTGTCCATTGCCTTAACAAAGTTTTTCATTAATCCCAACTTGATGTGTAATGGAGGTAATAAGATCTTATTGCTGTCTACAAGTGCTGGATAGTTAACATTTTTTTCTCCAGGCTGCGTAATGGCCAGTCTCTTTTGGCATAGTGCATTTCTCTCGCACGACTGTCCCACTCACAGAGGAAGCAGCAGTACTTAGTATATCCACCTTGAAGTCCAAGTAGGATAGCAATCACGTTCAGGTCACCACAAATCGACCATTGATGTTCATCATAGTTGATGCACCTTAAAAGCTCTTTCAAGTTTTCATACGTTTCTTTCATTGAAACTGCGTAAGCAACTGGAACTGACGGCAGCTGATTGCCATTATGGAGCAAAACAGCTTTAAGACTCGCCTTTGAAGCATCAATGAACAGCCTCCACTCATCGAGATCATAGCATATGCCGATGGCTGAGATTAAACCATGAACATTGTTACATACAGCAATATCACCTTCCTGGACGAAGAATGGGATCAGATCTTTCTGACGATGACGGTAGAAAGACGTACGAACATCACTTGCTAGGAGATTCCACTGTTGTAGTCTTGACCCCAAAAGCTCTGCCTTGTTCTTCGGAAGATCCAGGTCTCTGATAAGATCGCTCAATTCCACTTGTGTAATGAGGTGTGGTTCAGTGGGTGTGGATGGAAGAAAGTCTGGGTCATGTGAGGCTGACGGTTGATGACTACACGCTTCAGGTTCTTCCTCACTTGACTCAACCACGAGGATTCTGGTGCTTTAGGAATTGGTAGCCCCTCTCCATGAGGAACTGGACGCATTGCCGATGGAATATTTGGATAGTGCACAGATAACTTTTTCTTCTTATTTAGCCCTTTTGTTGGAGGCACCATACAAAAGTAACAATTACTAACATGATCTGTTGGCTCTCTCCAAATCATTGGCACAGCGAAAGGCATAGATGCCTTTTTTCCATTCAACCATTGCTCCAGTGCCGCCCCACAAGAATTGCAGCATATATGTGGTGCCCAGCTTTTGTCCTGGTCTCCTATCTTGCAGCCAAAATACAAGTTGTAGGCTTTCTTAATCATTCCTGTTATCCTCCTTTTTTGTGAGATAAAAGTTATTTCACCGCAGATATAGCAGAAATTATTTGCTTTATTCACACAAGTTCGAGGCATTACTGAGTAGCCTATATAAGCATAAAACGAAATGTAAAGACGCTGTCGAACTACAATCAGCTACAGATACTGCAGCTTTTATGCAGTGAAATGATGCAATTAAAGGCTAATATTGCATCATCTCAGTATACATGCAATTTTCTATTGGTCACCAGTATCAATTGCGCAATATGCAGCTGAAGTTGCATCATAATTTTGAATGGCTTACGTCATTAGATGGGTGAATATATCATGAAAACTAGAGCCAATCAACATTTTTTAGGGTCATTTTCGTTTTCAGCACCCCAAAATTATGTAAGATTAGCTAATTTTATGCCCAAAACTTTTTACCTGTTGAACAGTGTTATCTATTTACTTATTACAACCTCATCTTTTATATTTCAGAAAAATGGGTATAGTATTACATTTGTGTGCACTAAAATGACTTTAGTGTACTTGTTATTAAAAAGTTGCATTTGATAAACTTGTGCCCTAATGTGATGTGACATAGGAAATTGTAACTGCCACCATTTTATTTTTCAGGGTCTTTTCTATCAGAAAATAGATACTGTTTGGGGGTATTAACTAATCTTCAGGCCTAAAATATGCATTTTTATCATGTGTGCAAAGTGGATAAAGAAGTTGGACAGTGGAAGAATTTGGTGTCATAGTAATGTCAATAGATATTCAGTGACTGCTGATCGTTCATAAATCACTCTTTCACAACCTGTTCTTACTGTAATATTGGTAAACATTAAAGGAGAAGTACAGGCAAAGCTTGTTTGGTTGTACTTCTCCTGTGGATCACAGGAGTGCAGTTCATTTTGCACTGCTGTGACTCGTTTTCAGCTGACAGTGGGCTAAAGTCCACTTTCAGCTGATGTCAATCAGCCGGTCCAGGCTGGGGAAAGATTCAGACTTTAAAGTCAGGATCCACCCAGATTCCTGGACCAGCACCTGACTCAGCTTATTGCCGAGAGCCTGAGCCAACCCCTCCTGCCCTCTCCACAGCCCAGCGCTCCAGTGAGCGCTGGCGGGGCAGAGCAGAGAGCTTATGACTGTCATGGAGAACTGAGCAATCAGCAGCCTTTGATCGCTCAGTTCTCAGTCTTAGAGCATGTAGGGGACAGATGCAGCATTGGACTGTTGCTGCATCCATCTAGGTAAGTATGATTTCTAAAAAAATAACACCTCAACTTCTCTTTTAACTAGAATGCAGACCTAAATAACTAGACATGCACTTAAATGTAGTTTGACACGCACAAAAATCCTCACCGCTATAAGAACTCAATTTACCTCCCTTAGTCCTGCATGTTCCTTACACATTTTGCTTATTACTACAGCAGAGGTGCTCTTTAGCATTAGTCAGTGCAGCATTCTGGATTAATTTCAGGAAACTATGACTAGATATAAAGACTTGTGTAAGGAACCACATGGTTCAGTTTATTTTTGTGCAGACCACATTGGTAAATGTTCTTTCTGCTTTAGGAATGCTCACCATTTTCTATACAGTCACAATGTTTGTCAACTCATAATTTGTGCTTTAGCATTGTTATGGTCCAGGATAAGCTTTCTTATGTGGGAGCCCAGAGACATCACCCCTTAACTTAGCTTCCTAGAGGGTTGCTTAACTGGTTGAATAGAGAGGCTCATTTGGAGGTGATCATCCAAGGCTTTGCTGTCTGATGACCAACCTGTGGAGCTGGCCATATACTAGTAAAATTTTGTATGGAACATTTGTACAATTTTCTAATTATTAGTTGGGTCAAATCGACATTTGTTTTTGACTGCAATCATGAGAAAATTTGAAGGAGTGTAATGGAAAATGTTACCTTGAATGAAAACATTTCTAACAGTGATCATGGTTTTCCTTCAGGAAATTATATTCACTTCAAATTCAAAAGTTAAAAGCAAATGAAATTTGGAAGTGCTTTGAAATTACATTGATCAAGATATTGGAAAAAAATTTTGTGCGAATGTTTGTGCATGGCCAGCCTTAGACAGTTTGCCCAGTCAAAGATGTAGCTAGCATCCAAGTCTGAGTGAACTACAGATGTTTTTGTTGTACAGATTGATTGACTGTCCTGTGGCATCCTCAGGGCTGCTGTTAGAAACCACAGGGCCCCATACAGCTAACCTGACAGGGCCCCCCCCCCAATAAAACACAGTTTACTAGGCTTCAGTTATGAATGAACACAGTAAGTGATTGGTACCGATCACTCCTTGTGCTCATTCAGGAAAGAAAGGGACTGGTAAATGTGACCTTCCCCTACTCTCTATCCTGAAGGATCCCATTGTGTTCTTGCAGCTGCTGGTGGAAAGGAGCGCTGGGAAGCCGGCAGCACTGTGGGGGTGGGGGAACAGGTTGTAGGGATCAGTTCCAGTAACTGCCCTTCCCCCCGCCATGCCAATCACCCTCCCTGCTCACATCCAATTTACCCAGCTGCCTGGGCCCCCTTAATGGCCTGGGCCCCGTACAGAAGGACTGGTGGAACCCACTTATTCACAGCCCTGGGATCCTGCCTGTGACTTAGTACTATTTCTAGAAGCTGCCATAAAACTGATGCTTAACCATCTGAATTGTGTATCAGGCCAGTATTCAGCTTGTTCATCTTTGGTTGTTTCACTTCATCGAGGTTGGCAGGATACTTGATAATCATTCTAAATTCAGGACAGCGCATTCCCTTTGGGATTCCCCTTCACTCAGGCATTAAATATTAAATCTATACTCGAGGGCAGAGTATCTCTTTATACGTACAGTATTTCTACCAAACTGGGGTACAGTCTATCTATACTCAGTAAATAATTACCAAAATTTTCCCTTATAAACAATCAAGACAAAACAAGTCATAAGCAGAATAAGCCATACTAAATAAGCAGTTTACATTATATGGTCCCTTTATTAGTTGCTATTAATTTCAACGGTAATCTTGAAGTAAGCTGAAAAAAATTGCCTAAGCTTCAGGTATGCGGCTAATGTTCTCAAATACATTCTGAAAGACATTAAGCGCATAAAACCTAAACATTAGCATAAATCTCAAATAATATTGCGTCAAGGGGAAAAGAAAATAAGATGTTTTCTCCTATACAATACATAATTTGATACTATAGCTATGTAAATGTTAAAGAGAATGTTAACAAGAGGAATGACCATGCATAGCCTTTGTACATTATCTCTGCAGAACCAGTCCGATCCTGTTCTCATTTGTACAGAGCCTGTATATATTCCCTGCTCTTTGGATTGGTGAGAGGTGAGGGTTAGGGGGAGTCTTTCTAAGAATTTGTACATTTATGCAGTATATGGACCTTCTAATCGTGGCTTATCTCTGCCTGTGTTTGCTGAAACATATAAGGTTTCCATTGAGCAAACTATCTTTGTACTGCAGGAAGGAGAATGTATGCATTTTTAATCCTTTGTTATTTTTGGAACTAATACAAACCTCATGGTGTTTTTACTATTTATTGAAATATTACCTTTAAAATGGTATCATTCTTGCTTGGTAAAAGTGTTAGTTTTTTATTCTAAAACAGGGTAAGACAGCTTTAATTAGTCTTATAGAACATAAGCCTCTCCAAAAGTCTCCTAGAAAAAATGCATAGGTATATGACAGGCCTGTAAGTGAATACGATCAACTTTTTAAGAATCACATAACCTTTACTGTCTCAAGACAGTAAAACTCTCAAAAAAGACTCTTTCACCCTTCTAGGCCCTTTAGCTCAAGGTTTGTATGCCTCTTAAGCTGGCCATACACTTCATTTTTCTTTGTTCAGCCACGGCGCTGAACGAACAAAATCTAACAGATTCCTCCATCCACAGAAAGGAGGTGGATGGAGGAGTCCCCCTGCCGAGACATTCTGTTGTCAGAATATATTGATTAGTGTCTGCAGCTGACTGGCTGCAGCCACTGTTCAAGAAAAGTGTTCCAACATGTTGCTTTGTGAGAAGTTGATCAACTTCTGTTCTGATTGAAATTCAAATGGCTCCTGTTGAACTGGACACATTTCGATCAGTGTATAGCCAGGTTTAGATAAGAGAGATAAGTCCATGCTACGTCAACTTTAGGCAAATCATACGCAAAAATAATTGGTTATGCCCACAAGCCTTTTTTTCACCACTACTTTTCCCTTAGACTTGCTCTAGATGACAAATGCAATTTACAAAGCTTTAGTGTATTATAACCCTTTTGGCAATTTAATAAAATTTTGGTCTATACATCAGACCAAAAAAGAGATTGAGGAGAAAAGAAGAGATACTGTTTAGAGTTTGACATAGTTTTGGCCAACTAGTGAGATGTCACAGAAATTAAATCGCTGGAGTAAAAAAGGTTAGTTGAGATACAACTAAACCATTTTATAGCTTAGAGATCACTTTCACCCAGTCATTTCTTTTAAAAAGGCTTATTTTTCTAAATTTCACAGGCCGCATTGCCTGAAGTCTTCTAACTTCTGTTTAGGAATAAAACTGTCATAGTTGCTTCTGTTCTCAACAAAACTGTAAAATCATGAAATGGCTGGCATCGTAACTGATGACATGTTCAGCATCATGGCAATTGAAGATCAAACAGTGGCTAAGATGGCAGCACCTTTGGCTGAAAACAATAGGAGGGTTTAGTACCGCTTTAAGATGAATATGATCAAACAAAAGATCATTGGAAAGGTAAACTTTATACATCAATAGACTCTGTCACTGGAGTGGGGGGTGAAAACTGCTGCAGGGTTGAAGTGCAAGCACTTAGAGATGCACATATCTGCAGCAGTGCCCCAGACCTTCCTGACATGGCCAAATTTCAGGCCGTTCCAAATCTCAGACATGTCTGAGTAAAGTCCAAGCTTGCTGCTAACCCCTCTTTCCTTGCATTTCTACTGGTACATCACTATGATGGGCAACTTCACTGGCTAATAGGTAGCAGTTTTTCTATGACTCATACTCATTACCTTACGTGCAGTATGAAGAATAACACTTTGTCTGTCAGGTCATTATTTTCACATCTGGTATATGGGCTGGGAGAACAACATTATTCTCTACAGCCAAGACAGAATTGTAATGGGAGCAGGTAGGCTCAGGGCTGATAAATCCTGTACCATCTATGGGCAATGGGCAATGAACTATGTGGGAGTGCAGGTCACTAATGTTTAAACATTGACTTTGTAATTAAATAAAAAAACCGAAACAGGTATACCTGTTGGGAAACCAACAATTTTAGGAGTCTTGATCTTCAGTGTTCCCCACAATTCTCAGTGGTTTCTCTTGATTGACATCTATACCATTACTGGGTCTAGTAATGCATGGAGGTCAGCGGGAGGAACCACTGAGACACCCTTCTCTTCAGTACCAGGAGAAGGTCCTATAGCACTTGATGCAAAGATACTACAGTTAGCCTCTCCTTCTCCTCATAACTCCTAGATTGTAAGGTCCAAGGAGCAGGGCCCTCGAACCCCTCGTGTATTGTTTTGTATTGTTACTGTGCTGTCTCGTGTACTGTCTCCCATTATAATGTACAGCGCTGAGCAAACTATTGGCGCTATACAAATACTGCATAATAATAATAATAGGTCAGAGCCTTGTTGTTTGTACCATGTCTCCTCTGTCTCCTCCCATAGGCTTAAACATGAATAGATGCCAAGGTGACCATTCACAAGTGATGCGCAATAATGTGGGCAGCAGGATTGTACATGAGCCATATCATATCCAGTGACTGGGCCAGCAGGATGCAGAAATGACAGTGTGCCAACTCTAAGGTTTTAACTGTTTGGTCTATGAAAACACTAACTTTCTATTGCAACATGATCTGGAGTGAAAGTGGATCAATAGGCATGGGTAAACGAGTGTGATTCAGTCATAAGAAGCATGGTAAATGAGCCAGTTTTCCATTAACATTATGGTAACCAAACTGTTTTCTTTCATCTGGAAAGACAGCTTTTGTCTGGGAATTACAGTTATTACCTGTCAGTATCCTCTTGCAAAGGTGAAAATTTTATTCTGAAATTTTTTTATCTAATTTCTGGTCCAAAGAATGGTGAAAATATTTACAAATGAAATAAAGACTTTTAAAACTTTTGATGAATTTTCTTAATGCAGTGCTGCTAAAATGAATGAACAAATTAAGCCGAAATGAAAAGGTTTAAAAAAAGTTTACATATGAACACATAAAAAAGTTTGTAAAAAAAATCCAACGAATAATGGAGATAATAGGGCAGGGTCTGACCCTGCCCCTCTGCTACTTTTTTTTTTTTTTTTGAGGTTTGCAGTTATATAAAACTACTGTGCACTTTGATCTGAACAAAAATTTTAACTTTGCAACAGACATGTCCTACGGTTCCATGAAACATCAATATACCAGCTGGAAGCAGCGAATAGATTATCTGTAGAACAACTAGTATATTTCATAATGTTTTGCTGTTTTTCTGTTTGCTTAAACTTAGCAAACACAGCAGATAATGTTTCAGGATACAATCATTACACAAGCATTTGTTAATAAGGTCAGACAGCTAGGGAAACAAAACACTTTACTGACTCTTCTGAAAGCAGACTGGACTCATTCACGAAACACTTGAACACAAAAGGAAGAAATGGCATTCTCCTGAGATTTCTGTGATTCAAAAACTGAGCCACTACCACCCATACCCCCAAAAGTACTATTTTGTTTTGGATGGTCGCTGGGAAGCTAGATCACACATCAGCTTGTAGGCAGCTGCAGTCCATAATCCCCAGTGTAGGTGGCACTAAGATAAAGTGGCAATAGAGAAGAGGAAGGAAGTTGTGGGGAACTCAGTTCATCTATAGCTTCCTTGGGCACCTGGGAGCAGTTGTCTGATTGGACACTGAACCCCTCATGACCCCAGTGGCCATTTTGCGGAGGGCAGAGCTTGTGTAAGCCCCTGTCTCCCACATATGGTGCACATTGTGGAAGTGGCTAGTGTAGGGACAGGTTCCCCACCTGTTAGGGACAGCACTTAGCAGCAGCAAAAGATTTCGGAAAAGGGAAAGTGCAGGCACTTTATTTTGTAAATGGCTCCAGTTGGCTGTACTCACCCGCCAGGCCTTCTTGTACCTTGCTGGAACGTTTAGAATATACAGTTAACCTCACTCTGCCTTTCCGTGTTCTCTGCCTCAGATAAAACACGCTGCACTCTGTTCACAGGCTTGTAAAATGTTTGAGTAAATAGCAAGGAAGGTAGTATAGGAAGGTAGTATAGGAATAGTGATATCCTAAATAAGATACAATTTTTTATCTGACAATGAAAATTTAAAAAAAAAATGTTATCATATTTAGAATATCACTATGAATGTTTATATGTACAGCTACTGTATGTATGTTCATATGTATTTATTTAATGTTGGCATATATTTTTGCTCTGTACTTGTAATGCCAAAACCATCCCCTAGGTGTTGCTGTGATAACTCATTTGAGGCCCATTCATTTGAATGTATCCATTGTAATTGGTCGCTTTTTCAATCATTCCTATTCCTACCCCTACTTACTATAAGTAGTGGCTCCTATATTGGGGGTTTAAGGTCTGAAGAAGTAGTGTCTGTGAATGCTCCGAAACGCGCTACTGCCCCCTTGACATTACGTCCTGCATGTGCATTCCACGCCTCTCCCAGAAGTATGGCAGCCATGTTGCCTGTGAGTTCTACCACACTTACTACCATTGGTTGACTTAGTGTGCTTCCTTGGCATTATACCTGATGATATTTTATCTGTCTGCTATCTCGGAAGTGCTTATAACCTTTTATAATCCAATAAACTGCTGCATACTGCACTTAGAGGTGCCTTCCTTGCTGTTTACTGTTACTAGAGTCTGCTGCCACTCTTGAAGAGCTGCTTCAGTGCTCCCATGTCATCTGGTCTTCCTTCCCTTCACTTGATGCCCAAGATACTTTTCTCCTGGAGGCCAGACCTATGCAGAGCACCCTACGAACACTGCTATAAATTTTCTGAGGGGTTTTAATAGTGAGATATCTCCTGCAAAATTTCAAGTTCTGTCCAACTGTCATTACAAAACCCTCTGCTCCCCCCTCCTAGCAGTGACCCAGCAGTCTTCCAATCTTCTAATCCATAAAGTAAGCACAGAGCAGGTGCTCTAGAAGGGAAAGTATATTGAGCTAAGCTGCTGGAAGAACAAATTCAGCTTCCACTACAAACTTTGTAGATGAACTGCTCCACAGTTCCTTCATTTTAAAATTCTGAAACAGCAGCTCAGTGAGGGTCTGAAAGAGAGCAAACATGCTGGCCAACCTAACTTACAAAGAAGAGACCTACAATTGAATGTGTTGCAAAGCTGTATATTCCTGAAGTATACTGTTGGGGTTATTTACTAAAACTGGAGAGTGCAAAATCTGGTCAGACCTGCATAGAAACCAATAAGCTTTCAGGTTTTATTGGCAAAGCATAATTGAACAACTGGAGTTAAAAGCTGATTGGCTACCATGCAGAACTGCACCAGATTTTGAGTGCTCCAGTTTCAGTAAATCCCCCCCTGTATGTAAACCCAATCAATATGGTCTCATAAAGATTCTAAACTGTATTTAATACAATATATACTGCCAGGGAAATTTTCCAACAACTGGCTCCAGGGTATTTTTTACTACTGACCAATGAAAATATGCCATTTTTCTGACTATGAACACCAGAAGACTTTTTCTTTTCACTAATGCTGGGGAAGTTTTTTTCTGACCACAGATGCGGAGTCAATTTTTCTCCCACTAACAAATGGTACCAGACATTTTTAATTCCATTGATCAATTATGTTTGCCATTTTTTTCTTTCACTGACCAATAAATACAGCCATTTTTCCTTCCATCGAGCAAAAGTGTTACCCATTTTTTTCCACTCACCACCATTGCTGGGCATTCTTTTCTCTGACCAGCATTGTAAGGGGCACTATGCTACATAATCCTACTCTCTGAATTCTGTCTAATGGTTTCGATGTACCAAATAGCCAAGTACTAAGTAGTCATAAAGACTAAACACATGGAACCAATGTAGCGCTACTCACTTAAAACACATGTGAATCAAAAATACCTAATAATAAATAAAATATATTTATATATATCCACTTATGTGAAATCATGCACATAAAGCATATAAGTGAAAAAACCTAAATGAATAAAGTGAACTGATCATATAAAAATTACTACGTGCTCATTATTAATGTATATATATATATATACATAACACATAAAACACCAATGTGTATTCACACATATATATAAACCCCATAAAGTGAAAAGACTCAAAAACGTGCATATATGTGAACTCGGTACATGCACCTAAACATAAAAAATTATATATAATAATATTTCCGTGTATATAAAGTCCAAACTAAAGATGATCACACTCAGGTGAACACAAAACACTCGTGCTGATATTTGTGTAAAGAAGTGAGTTGATAGTTGAACTCATCCGAACACCGGCTGAATCAGCCTCTCACCTTAAGAATTCAACCCTTGCGAGTCAAAGCGCTTATTAGGATCCCTCTCACAGATCCTCCAGGTAAGTATCTCTCCAAACACTGCTCACATTGTATCTGAAACTCCCCCCAGGGGTCCGCACTTCAACACTGGCTCCTTTCTCCAAGTGGAATCAAATGCTGCGCCAATCACTCATATAAAACATAGAACACAAGCCTCCATTGTGTAATATGTTTATTATAAAGAGTCATAAGCAAATAGAAAGCGCACTTACATAAAAAATCGTGTTAACAGTTCAGGGCTCCAATCCCACGCTTTTGGATCCAATCTGCATGGGTGTACAAAAAGGGTATACAAAGGTGTACCAAGATGGCCGCCACGCCGAAAATGCGTCACTACGTTGGGCCGACGCGTTGCGTCACAGTATCATGGGACTTCCTCAGGGCTGCAGCACGATTTTTTATGTAAGTGCGCTTTCTATTTGCTTATGACTCTTTATAATAAACATATTACACAATGGAGGCTTGTGTTCTATGTTTTATATGAGTGATTGGCGCAGCATTTGATTCCACTTGGCGAAAGGAGCCAGTGTTGAAGTGCGGACCCCTGGGGGGAGTTTCAGATACAATGTGAGCAGTGTTTGGAGAGATACTTACCTGGAGGATCTGTGAGAGGGATCCTAATAAGCGCTTTGACTCGCAAGGGTCGAATTCTTAAGGTGAGAGGCTGATTCAGCCAGTGTTCGGATGAATTCAACTATCAACTCACTTCTATACACAAATATCAGCACGAGTGTTTTGTGTTCACCTGAGTGTGATCATCTTTAGTTTGGACTTTATATACATGGAAATATTATTATATATCATTTTTTATGTTTAGGTGCATGTACCGAGTTCACATATATATGCATGTTTTTGAGTCTTTTCACTTTATGGGGTTTATATATATGTGTTAATACACATTGGTGTTTTATGTGTTATGTATATATATATATACACATTAATAATGAGCACGTAGTAATTTTTATATGATTAGTTCACTTTATTCATTTAGGTTTTTTCACTTATATGCTTTATGTGCATGATTTCACATAAGTGGATATATATAAATATATTTTATTTATTATTAGGTATTGTTGGTTCACATGTGTTTTAAGTGAGTAGCGCTACATTGGTTCCATGTGTTTATGCTGAAGATCATTGGTATATGATTTAATGTGAGCAGCTTCTCGTAATTATTTAATTAATTAATTTGGAAGTTCTTCTGAGCGCAGGAGGTTCACACCATTACTAGTCATAAAGACTGTTCACTTTGAAAAAGAGATTACACTTTGCAAGGGAAATTGTGAGCTTAGTGGACTAGGTGAAGCTCTTCTGATGTCCATCATCCAATAATGTGCAAGCATAAGTGCTACTTTTTATTTTAGTTCTACATGATTGGGTATTATTTGCAAAGTGAAACGTCACCACATTCTCTAAGCTCTGGGGCAAATTGCTTTGGAAAGTGAACAATCTATTTGCCTTTAGTGGATTATCCTCTATGAGTTGTATGTTACATACTCCTGACTAAAAGGGAGGCTCAGACAGAAATGCATATGTAATTTAAAAGTGATATTTTGTCCTGAGGTTTGTGTGTGTCTGATAGACCCTTGCTTGTGGAATAGTAGTAATAGAGCATATTGTGAATACAAGAACAAATGTGGCAAATGTGTGTGATGTATACAGTGAGTAGGATTACATTTTATTTAAAGCTCAATTCCACAAAAAATGAAATGTAATTAGTGCATTGTGCATTAGTTACCTTACTTCTTAGTCTGATTCCAAACACCTATTCCTGAGCTATCCTGCACTGCAATGGATCAAAGCCAATATTTCCCCTATTTCCTGCCATGGGGACCAGACATTTTTCCCTGCTGGTTATCTTCTTGTGCCCTGGTCCTCTCGCTGCCCCCATGAGTTCTTCTGCCATTGGATCCTATTAAAGAGAACCAGTGGTTAATTAGGGGGATGGGAGGAGAGGTTTCCAACATTGTGGAGTTAAGATTTAGGTAATATAGAAATACGTCAGTGGATACCAACGGTGATCAGAGATCTACAAAAAAATGAAATGTAATTAGTGCATTGTGCATCAGTTACCTTACTTCTTAGCTTGATTACAAACACCTATTCCTAAGCTATCCTACACTGCAATGGATCAAAGCCAATATTTCCCCTATTTACTACCATGAGGGCCAGACATTTTCCCTGCTAGTTATCTTCTTGGGCTCTGGTCTTCTCGCTGCCTCCATGAGTTCTTCTGCCTTTGGATCCTATGAAAGAGTACCAGTGGTTAATTAGGGGGGATGGGAGGAGAGGTTGCCAACAATGTGGAGTTAAGATTTAAGTAATATAGAAATACGTCAGTGGATACCAACGGCGATCAGAGATCTACAGAACAGCAATGCTTTAGGACACCTGCCTCCACCTGCACCAGACTGGTAAGTAACTATTGTTTTTTCTTTCAAACGCTGATCTTGGTGTCACTATGATGAAGAGACATTGTTACTTTGCAAATGCAGAGGAAATTGACAATGTCTTTGCAAGGGGGCCCTCCCACCCTCCTATACTCCTCTTATCAATGCTCCCTCTCAGCTCCTTCCTCCTCTGCAGCATCTAAGAATTTTTTTAACAAAATACATTTTCTCTTTTCGTTTAAGCCCCCCTGGCTGACAGAGACTCCCCCTCACCCTCCACACATTCATATTTACCTCAACATCATCACCACATCCTCCTGAGGCTTGAAAAAGAGCCGTTTCTGCCTCAAAACGAATAGCCACGCCCCCTCTATGCCCTCTGGCATCTGATGTCATCAGCCAAGTTCCCATGCTGTCAAGCTGGCTTCTGATCTGATGTGTCCTCTGGTTCTTAGCTCGTACATCTCCTAACTCTGACAGTGTTGCTCCCATCAGCTTTAGAGGACCAAGGTCCTCATCTATGATGGCTTTTAAGCTTGATATGCACTTTTATTCCTACTTCATGTGAGTTGCATTTTTTACTAATACATGATTTAATCTGCTGCATTTAAAGTGCCCTCTTATGTCGCCTTCTCAATGGTCATATAGCATAAAAAGTGAAATATACAGTAAACACTGAAACAGATATAATGAAACAGAAAAAAAGGTCCACAGCTAGTGTCTATAAAATAATGTGTATGGCCCTTTAAAGTAATGATATTGAACCTAACACCCTGGTCACATCGGGTGTGACTTGGCATGCAATTTTCATGCCCTGCGATTTGCAAATCGCATGCCAAGTCACACCATATTGTCCGCAATTGGAGCGATCATTCCCTACTTTTGGTGCGATTTGCATAGACTTCTGTATCAGATGTTTTGCAAATCGCATCCTGAAATCGGCGGGTCCCCCGACTTTGAAGTCATGCAACTTCACTGTAAGTCGCACGATTTCAAAGTCGGGTTGATGTGACGGGGGTGTTAATCAAAAAGGCCAGTTCTCCACTTAAATTTGTGTATCTGGATAAACATGCAATGCCTCCAAAGCTCCAAACAACCAAATGTGTAAGTGTCTTACTGGATATAAAAATGCACAAGTATCCTCAACAGGGCGTGGCTTGGCCTGTGACATCATCACTCCCACCAGAGTACAATAGCGTGGCATTACATGCCTTGTCTCTGAGATGTTTGGAAATTTTTTTTATGTAAATAAAGTATGGCGATTTAGTGGCACTACTCTATGTAGTTTTTTTGTTCCTTCCTATGGCTGTTGAGGATACTTTCACGTTATATTTTTGTTTTATATTTCATATATTTATTGTGTCATATATGTAGAATTGATCTCTGTTTAGCATGGGGATTGTGCAGCTATTGCTTATCATTTTTATTTATATCCAGTATTCGGATTGATTGTGTGCTGCATTCTCAAAACACATTTAGTTCACTAAGTACATGAGATTTTTTTGTTTTATAATCTCTTTCGGAATACCTGGTTAAGCTGTCTGTTTGAGGCTCATTCATTTGACCTCTTCACACTGTAGGACACGTCCTGTGAGACTTAACCTTATGAAGATCTTCAGTCCATCTTCTACTGACTTGCCTATCTTTAGATTCTGCCAATACGTCACGTATTGCTATTCCATCACAATCTAGGACAGTCTGGAAATCACTATTTACATACTCAACAGCTGAAACAGAATAGCTTGTGCAGGTTCTAGTTATTGAACATGCAGTTCACATCTAGATTTCAGCACACTCCTGCGATATGTTATGAATCATTGCTGGATGTGGCCTCAGCTTGCCGAACACGTGGATTTTATATGCTAACAGATGTTTTTGGCCTACGCTTTTTTGATAAAAGAGGAAGCATTCTTCATTTATATTGTACTTGTTATCAGCATCCATTAAAGCCAGCTATTTTGTTAGCTGAACCAATATTTGGCCTGTCAAATGACATCATTCTGGTGTTAAGCAATCATAGAGAGATGATTTTGGTGAAAACCCAACCCTGAGCAAAATGGGGTTTTTTTCAGTTTTGGATAGTTGAAGAGTTGAAATTCTCTCAGGTTTTTTTGCTGCCTGGGTCCTTGATTTCTTGTCACCTGCTGTCTATTTGACAAGTGTCAGAGAGAACAGGACGTGTGGAAAATCTCTCCAATGAGGACAGAGACAGCAATAGAAAAACTAGTTTTTTAAAACAGCACAAAGGATTTGAAAGTTGTGTAAGATATTGATTGCTTTTTGACTCTGTACTGAGGTCATACAGAACAGTAAGTGAAGAAAAGTCCCCCACTGAGAACCCAGACTGCCCTTAAACTATGACAGAAGAACTTCATTCTTCCCACTCCATCCAAAACAATAAGAAAAAAAACTTTGGCTAGAGTTGGGACATACCAAATATAACTATTAAACATTGCAGCTTGGTAAACAAATGCCCAAGGTAGACCTAAAAATACATGGCTGTAACGGTAATGTCACAGTTACTGATTCACTGTCGAAAAAATAAACCTTTTTCCATGAATTCTGAAAGGTACTCCAGCGTGGAGGGTGAGTGGAAATAACGTGTATATTGCAGGGGTTGTTATATACTCCCTATATACTCCCTATATACTCTCTATATACTCTCTATATCCTGGACTTACGTATTGGACTTTCCTTTTCTGTATACCAGATTTAAGCAACGCTTTCATTGTGCTTGCGCTAGGACATTGTATATTCTAAATTGAGAGAAGGAAATTGGGGATTCCCTGGGAGGGTCTGAAGGTTTGGAGGAGTTGAAGACATGAAAGGTAAAAACACAAAAGGGAGTGGGTCTAAGAACCCTCAAACTGGTTCGATTAAGAAGTTTATACCCCAAGGAAATTTGACCCCAGAAAGATCTCAAGGAGTGAGTGAAATAAGTGAATTGGAAGTAAGTTTGGATAATAGTCCGAGACTTTCCCTAGGACCAGTATACAATAGTCAACAACCACTGGACGGTATAGGGCCGAGAGAATCTGAAAGAGATCTGCAAATACCAAATAAAAAGGAAATGGCAGAGATGTTTAAAAACTTGGAATTATCAATAAAGCAAGAGATGGGGATAATTCAGGAGGATCTGGAACAACTGCTAACTAGGATGGAGGAAATTGAGGAAAAAGTTCAGGGTCATGCTCAAGCTATCCCAAAATTAGAGAGATGGATAACAGACAATAGAAAAGAACAAAAAAGACTTTTTTTTATGATGGAAGAACAAGAAAATAGAGACAGGAGAAATAATTTAAGAGTCAGAGGAGTCCCAGAGTTGACCCAGGGGGAGGACTTAAAAGAGTTAATAGGCAAAATTTTGAACTCCATAGTGGATAAAGCTGAGGTGGTGACATTTAAACTAGATGGAGTGTATAGGATTGGGAAGTACCAACAATTAAAAAGATTGGAAAAACCAAGAGATATAATAGTCAAATTCCACAATTATGGAGATAAAGAGGAGATATGGAAAAAGATTAAAGGAAGAACAAGTATTCCATATGGTGAGAAAAATATCCAAATTTTTGCGGATTTAACAGCAGAGACTTTGAGAAGAAAGAAAACATTGAAACCATTCTTAGAAGAGATGAAAAGACACAATGTGAAATATAGATGGGGACAAGCAGCGAGTTTGATCGGTTGGAGAGATGGAATCTCGGCAACTTTAAGATTTCCGGAAGATATGGAAGATTTTTGTAATAAATTCGGATTGCAGAGACTAGAGATACTGGGTTGGGAAGTGGAGGAGGGAGAGTTATATACCAGTAAGGAAGGAAAGTGGCAGCTAGTTGGAAGAGTAAACAGAGAGTTATTAGATAAAGGGACCCCGGGGAGGGGGGGGGAGGGGAGCGGTCATGAGCGGAGCCGAACCTCCAAGGTAGGGATCAGAGGTGGATTATGATCCAAAGGCAAAGGAGGCCTTGGGGGGGGCGGTTGGGGGGGAGCTTTGGGAGGGAGGGGATGGGGAGGGTGGGGAGAGGGGGGGGAGAGTGGGGTGGGGTGGGGTTAATGTTCTGCAAGATATTCGGGCCTAATAGAAGGAGATGGACTAGAAGAGAGAAAGATAAAATCAAGAAGGATGGAAGAAATACAGTTTATAACATATATATATGTGAATGGGTTGAATAGTCCTGGGAAAAGATTTAAGTTGTTTAAAGAGTTACATCACAGGGCAACGTCAGTGGTATTTTTGCAGGAGACACATTTTGAGATAGAATCAAACGTGAAATTAAAATCTAAATACTATCCAACATGGTTTTATGCAGACTCTCCAATTAAAAGAGCAAAGGGGGTGGCAATAGGATTGGCAAAGAATATGAGATTTGAGTTAGAAGATAGAAGGACTGACCCGGAAGGGAGATTCCTGTTTTTGAAAGGTAAACTTCAGGGAATTGAATGTACACTAGCCAACATATATTGCCCCAATAAGAAACCGGAGATCTATTTAAAGGGTATGCTGAAAAAATTGATAGACTTTAAAAAAGGGTGTTTGATAATAGCAGGAGATTTTAATCTCTGTATGGACCCACAAAAGGATACAACCTCCCTTGTGCAGAGAGAAGGGGGTAGGTCTCTGAGAGCCCTGAAGAGGGCGATCCATGAGTTCCAACTGGTGGACACATGGAGAATGATGCATATGAAAGACAGAGACTATTCCTTCTTCTCTAATGCACATGAGATATACTCGAGA
This sequence comes from Staurois parvus, assembly GCF_062004578.1. Taxonomy (NCBI): domain Eukaryota; kingdom Metazoa; phylum Chordata; class Amphibia; order Anura; family Ranidae; genus Staurois; species Staurois parvus. The sequence goes on from NW_028318510.1 coordinate 7,614,205, forward strand.
TTGGATTACATCCTAATAGATCACCAACTCATTGAAACACTAGTTAAAATAGAAATAGAGACAAGAACTTTCTCGGATCACGCCCCAGTCGTAATGAAAATGGGATGGGGAAAAAGGTGGGTGGGAGGTTTAGGATGGAGGTTAAATGAGGCTCTTCTCTTAGATGAGGATATTGTGCAGAAGATCAGGGAAGAGATTAAGGTTTATTTTAAGGAGAATGAGACAGAGGAAGTATCGACAGCTACAGTGTGGGAATGCCATAAGGTATATATAAGAGGAATCTTGATAGCGATGGGAGCAAGGAAGAAAAAAGAAAGAAGAGAGAGGGTTAATGGACTATTAAAGGAAATCCTGGATCTGGAGCAGATTCATAAGAAGAAAATAACAATAGAAACAAGACAGAAGTTAAGTGATAAAAAAGACGAATTAGAGAAATTGATGGAAGAGGAGAGGAGAAGAGTATTTAATAAAGTATTAAGTGAAAGATATAGATGGGGTGATAGACCAGGAAAGTACTTAATGAGAGCCTTGAATAAAAAGAAAAACAGGAATTATATAGAAAAGATAAAAAACCCCAAGGGGGAGTTGGTCCATTCAACTAAAGAAATCATCAAAGTATTTACGGAGTATTATAGAAAGTTGTATAACATCAGCCACCAAGGCTCACCAAAGGAAATTAGAGAGGGTATTGACGAGAAAAGGATGATATACCTAAAAAATGCGGGATCGCCAAAGCTCAGTGAAACACAATTGAACTCCTTAGATGCAGAAATTTCCCAGGAAGAAATAGAAGCAGCACTGAGAAGTACAGGGGGAGGGAAAAGCCCAGGCCCGGATGGTTATACAGTTAAATACTATAAAAAATTTTGTGAAGTATTGTTACCAAAGTTAAAGAAATATATGAATGACTTGGGAGGTGGGATGGAGGGGAGGAGGGAATCCCTTCAGGCTCATGTTGTTCTCATCCACAAGGAGGGAGACGATCTATCTCAGTGTTCTAGCTACAGACCAATTTCATTACTAAATACCGATACTAAGTTGTACGCAAAGGTCCTAGCAAACAGGCTGAAAGACCTAATGCCCAAATGGATCCATGGAGATCAGGTGGGCTTTGTCCCAGGGAGAGAGGGTAGAGATAATGGGTTGAGAACTTTGATGCTTACCCAGAAAAGTAGAAAAGGGAAAGCCCCGGTGGTGCTCTTGTCAATTGACGCCGAAAAGGCGTTTGATAGAGTGGACTGGGGCTTCATGATGGACAACTTGGAAGTGTTGGGGATTGGAGAGAGAATGCGTGAGTGGATAGGTAAACTATACAGGGAGCTCACTGCAATCATTACGGTAAATGGGGAGAGGTCGGAACCCATTGGGATGTCCAATGGAACAAGGCAGGGATGTCCACTTTCCCCCTACTGTATGTTTTGACATTGGAACCTCTGTTATCAATGATAAGGAATAGTGGTGCGGTAAAGGGAATACAGATAGAAAATATAGAACATAAAGTAGCGGCCTTTGCAGACGACCTACTGTTATATGTGGGCAACCCCCGAATAACACTACCAAATATAATGAAGATCTTGAAGGACTATGGTGAACTATCAAATTTAAAAATTAACCCAACAAAAACAGAAATTCTGAACATTAATGTACCAAAGAGCGAAAAAGAAAAGCTACAAAAAGAATTCCCCTTTATCTGGAGAGAAAAAGATATAAAATACCTAGGAATAAAACTTGCTACCTCATATAAACAATTGTATAGATTAAACTATATTTCTCTGATAAATGAGACTAAGGATGAACTAAAAAGATTAGAAGGAGGAAACCCATCATGGTTAGGACGTATAAACCTAATTAAAATGGTAATTATACCTAAAATACTCTATAGATTTCAAATGTTCCCAATCAAACTTCCAGAGGCGTTTTTTAAGACAATGAGAAAAATGTTAACAAAATATATATGGAGGAATAAAAAACCAAGAATATCATATGAAACACTAAGTAGGACTAAAGAGAAAGGGGGGATGGGACTACCTGATGTCAAGAGATATTACAAAGCGGTAATGTTAGCAAGAATTTATGATTGGACTTTTAACCATAAGGGGAAAAGTTGGGTAAAAATAGAAAATGAACTGAGTGGAATTAATTTGAGTAAGATGATATGGGTTCCAGCACATTATAGAAGAATTAAAGAGAGCACAAGCACTTACACTTTAAATGTTTTAAGGATATGGGATAATTTACATAGGTATATGAAATGGGAATTCAACTCTATATTAATGCCTCTTGCAAACACGGAGTATTTCCCTCCAGGAAAAGATGAGATATCAGGGAGATGGATTAAAAAGGAAGATATCCAATTGAGAGACGTTTTGGTAGAGGGGGAACTGAGAACACTTAAAGAATTAAAAGAAAGGGGAGGAGATTTGTTTATTAAAATAGATGAGTGGAAATATCATCAATTAAAATGTTTTATTGGAACTCTTCCTAAACCCTTGAGATTAAAAAAGGAGTGGAATCTGTTTGAAAGGTTATTGGAAACACGTAGAGATGGGAAACACGGTGTCACAAAAATGTATAGAATACTCACAGAATTGTACACAGACATGAAGTTAATTTTTATAACAAAGTGGGAAAGAGATATAGGGGTGGTGATAGATGAAGATCAACAGATTAAGCTATTTAGATTAGTTCACGAGAATGTTAGTATGAGAGATGTTGAGATTAATTATGAATGTTTGACACGATGGCATATTACACCGAGCACTGAGCACAGGATGAGGGGGGAGAATTCAAAAATGTGTTGGAGAGGATGTGGGGAAGAGGGCACGGTTTTTTTTCACATATGGTGGCAATGTCCAAAAATTCAGGTTTTCTGGAAGACAATAGTCAATTTAATAGAAATAATAACTGGAAATGACATAGGATTAGACCCAACCATGTGTCTCCTACATAGTGTTGAGACAACAGTAAAAAAATATAAAGAATCAGGCCTATGGTACTATTTAAGTGCTGCAAAAGGGTTGATTCCCAAGTTTTGGTGGAAGATAGAGGTCCCGACGGAGGAGGATTGGATCAATAGGGTAAACCAGATTAGCAGAATGGAAAAATCTTATTATACTCAGGAAGATAGGCTGAAATTATACTACTCGCGATGGGATAAATGGGAAAAATCAGGATTGAAAGAGAAATATAGAATACTCTAAACTAGGAAATCATTTGAAGTTATTGGGTCTAGAGAGAAATTTGAGATCTTACAGAGAGGAGGGAGGGGGGGAAGGAGGGAAAAAGGGGGGTGGGGAGGGATGGGAAAGAAAAGAGGTAAATAGAAGGAACAAGGTAGAAATATATTGTCTATTTATATGTATTGTGTTTCTTCATATGAAATTTTTGTAATAATATGAAAAATTAATAAATATTTAAATAAAAAAAAAAAAAGAAGAACTTCATTCTTCCCACTCCATCCAAAACAATAAGAAAAAAAACTTTGGCTAGAGTTGGGACATACCAAATATAACTATTAAACATTGCAGCTTGGTAAACAAATGCCCAAGGTAGACCTAAAAATACATGGCTGTAACGGTAATGTCACAGTTACTGATTCACTGTTGAAAAAATAAACCTTTTTCCATGAACCTGCCCGCCAGTTAGGAATCCTCTCCACAACCAATGCCTGTAATTCCTCAAGTGGTAAACTAATATGTGGAGACTTTCAGCAATTCCCCAGAACAGGTAACTAAATCTCCAGTGTTCCTGGTGGCTGGGAATGCAGTTGGAGCCACTTTTAGCTGGCATTCAATCATGCCAGGTGTTGACTAAATAATAAATGAGATTTCTTTTTTACAGCTCTGTAAATGTGTTCTCGCTGTGAATTCAGATACTATTATTGTAAAAAATAGCTCTGGCTGGACTTTTATAATCAATTATTTCTTCACAATTTTTAAACTATCTGAACCTTTGAGAAGGACATGGGTGCAATATAACCACTGTAATAACAAAAATGGCAAACTAATTGGATTGTATTATGCATTATATTTATTTTAAAAGAGTTTTGTGTTTTACCAGCAGACTTATCCAAAATGATGAGTCCATCATGTCAGCAATTTTAGGTATTTAGAGATATGCCCCCTGCTGCGTGCCAAATATGAAAATGTATTTTTCCTGGTTCCTTGTGTCAGCCCGCTGATGATGTCTGCTATAGATCTTTATATAAGAAAAGAGAATTCAAGGGCTTTTTGTTTAGATCTTTTTTTTCTACACAGATAACATATTTGGTATATGGTACCGGTCTTTATACAGACCAAAAAGTGCAATTTACTTTTCTGTAAGTAGCTGCCAAATGCCATACTTACAAACATAGAAGATTTGATATCAGCATGCAAAATTGCATGCCCCACTGATTTTGAAATGCATTTTCACTTAGCTTAGTGAATGAGGTGAGGTTGTGCTGAGTTCAATCATACGATCATGTGCAGGCAAAAATCCTGTTTTTTTATTATCCTTGCACATGATTGGGTATTCTTGACCTCACTTTATTTACTAAGATAAGTGAAAATTTACTTTGCAAAGTTAATTTTCTCTATTATTTTAGTTACATAGTTGGTAAGGTTGAATAAAAACATCAGTCCATTCAGTTTAACCTGAGTGTATGTGTGAGTGTTTCTGAGTTCATGTCCCTACCATTTCAATAGCCATGTGCATTGTGTTTGCTAAGAAATACATCTAAAAGTTTTTTTAATTTATTTTTGTTCCCTGCTGACACTACGAACTGCGGGAGGGATTTCCATATCCTTACCTCTGTAAGAGTAAAGAATCTCGTACACAGTTGAAGATTGAACCCATTCTCATCCAACTTCATGTCTTCTTTAGAGACTTAAGATGAAATATTTTTATCCCAATGATACAGTCCCTTTTTAAACATTTGTATATTGGATTCATATTCCCTATTAAAGATCTCTTCTTCAGGGGGAGTAAGATAAATGTTTGTAGTCATTCCTCATAACTGAGGTTCTCCAGCCCTATTATTAGTTTCACTACCCTTCTCTAGACTCTCTCCAGTTCAAGGATGTACTTCCTGAGAATCAATGACCTGAAACTGTCAGCATACTCAAGATGTGGCCTAACCAGAGTTTTTGTAAAGTGGGATAACCTATCCCTCTGATGAAGCCACACCCTGTGGCGTAATGCGTAAGGGGTGGAGCCAGTGACGTAGGACAATATCTCTAGAGTTGTGTAAGAGAAACCAGCACTTAAGGGGACAGTGTTAAAGATCATAATATATACAGCTATTGCTCCACAAGCTGCACCCTTCATATACACTATATTGCCAATGTATTTGGATGCCTGCCTTTACACGCACATGAACTTTAATGACATCCCAGTCCGTAGGGTTAAATATTGAGAAGACTCACCCTTTGCAGCTATAACAGCTTCAACTCTTATGGGAAGGCTGTACACAAGGTTTTGGAGAGTGTCTATGGGAATGTTTGACCATTCTTCCAGAAGTGCATTTGTGAGGTCAGGTATTGATGTCGGACGAGAAGGCCTGGCTCACAGCCTCTGCTCTAATTCATCCCAAAGGTGTTCTATCGGGTTGAGGTCAGGACTCTGTGCAGGCCAGTCAAGTTCCTCCACGTCTTCATGGACCTTGCTTTGTGAACTGGTGTGCAGTCATGTTGGAACAGGAAGGGGCCATCCCCAAACTGTTCCCACAAAGTTGGGAGCATGAAATTGTCCAAAATGCCTTAGTATGCTGACGCCTTAAGTGTCCCCTGCACTGGAACTAAGGGGCGAAGTCCAACCCCTGAAAAACAACCCCACATCATAATCCCCCCTCCACCAAACTTTAAACTTGGCACAATGCAGTCAGGCAACTGCCGTTCTCCTGGCAACCGCCAAACCCAGAAACATCCATTGGATTGCCAGACAGAAAAGCGTGATTCGTCACTCCAGAGAACATGTCTCCACTGCTTTAGAGTCCAGTGGCAGCGTGCTTTACACAACTGCATCCGACGCTTTGCATTGCACTGTGATGTAAGACTTGGATGCAGCTGCTCGGCCATGGAAACCCATTCCATGAAGCTCTCTACGCACTGTTGCTGTGCTAACCTGAAGGCCAACATGAAGTTTGGAGGTATTTAGCTATGGACTCTGCAGACAGTTGGTGACTTCTGCGCACTGTGCGCTTCAGCATGTGCTGACCCTGCTTTGTTATTTTACGTGGCCTACCACTTCACGGCTGAGTTGCTGTTGTTCCCAGTTGCTTCCACTTTGTTATAATAACACTAACAGTTGACTGGAATATTTCACGGATGGACTTATTGCACATGTGGAAACCTATCACGGTACCACGCTTGATCTCACTGAGCTCCTGAGAGCGACCCATTCTTTCACAAATGTTTGTAGAAGCAGTCTGCATGCCCCATTTTATACCCCCGTGGCCATGGAGGTGAATGGAACACCTGAATCCCATGATTTGGAGGGGTGTCCCAATACATTTCGCCCCCAGTGGCAGTCTTAGAGAGGATTTACGTGATTTATCTGTAGTGCACCAGCAGTAGTGCACTTTTTAATATTTATGGGCATTACTGCTGTATCTTCTGGAGTTTATTCATGGGTGGGTTGCATCAAGAGACGTTTTCAAGTGGTTTTGGCATATGCAATTTATCCTTTCAGGGAACGTGTGTATATGATCTATCTATAGGTCAAAATTTTGAGGTGAGCTGCTAGTGGTGAAGGGATTCACAGTATGAGGTGTTTCTTTTGCACCACGGAGGACTGGATATTGGAAGATTAGAGACTGCAATTTAACACATACACTTGGACATTTTATGGTATATATTTGATGGGTTTTGGAATTGTGTTGTTCATTTGTATCACATATACGTTGGAGATATACGGTGCAGCAGTGAATCAGTTTTTATTTATATTTTGAGTCCCTTAAGTGTGTGAGACACTTTTAGATTTTAGCAGTAGCACATTTTGTTACATTACACAAGCATCTATGTTTTGTATTTATTAGAAGGGTGTGCGCAGGTGTAACATTTTTAAAGCTTGGTGCTGCTTGCAATGCTGAGTCTGTGATCAACTAGGACCCCCAAATTATTTTCCATTCCCGATTCCCTCAGAGGTTCTCCCCTAGCAAGTAACTTGAATATTTTTAGCTCCAAATTGCATTGCTTTACATTTTTAGAATTAAACCTCATTTGCCATATAGCTGACCACCCTTCTATTATAACTAGGTCTTCTTGTAAAGCTGCTGTATCCAGTTGTGCAGTTATTGCCCTGCTTAGCATTGTATTATCAGGAAACACTGAAACGGAACTATTTTTTTTAACTATTGCATTTAATGAAGATATACAGTAGGTACATAAAAGCCTAGTCAAGCGGTCAGTACATGACAAGGTATGCAACATACCTAAATAACCTAACAAGAGAAAATCTTACAGTTAGTAAGATTCTGTGTTTTGCCTAAGGTACAACCTAAGTAAGCATGTCAGGCAAGAACTCAATATGGCCAGTGAGCCCATGAGATGAGACAGGAGGTGGGGCTGAGCCGTGGCTCCGTGTGTGAATGGACACATGGAGTAGCAGGTGCCCTCATAGCAAGCTGCTTGCCTTAGGGGCACCTGACAGGAGGGAGGGGTCAGGAGAGCCTGCGGGGGACCCGAGAAGAGCAGGGTCCAGACTGCTCTGTGCAAAACCACTGCACACAGCAGGTAAGTATAGACATGTTTGTTATTTTTTCTTTAAAAAAATAAGCCTTTAGAATCACTTTAATTGCTGCCTTCCAGCCAGAAACCATAGGTGGGACTGGAAATTTCCATCTCAGCTATATTTCCCTTCTAGCATAATAGGTAGAGAAGAAAACAAACAGCTTGGTGTGTTTAGACGCCTCTAAAAGATCAGTAGGTTCTGGCAACAGTATCAGCAGGTCCATGGGAACAGACAGGTTACTATCTGCATTGATAGTGCCCAATACTCTGGTCCAAAAGGGACGTAGCCTCGAACAAGACCAAAACATGTGGTCAAACATGCCGTCAGCCAAATCACACCAGGGGGCATGCCGTCGTTCTGCCAGGATAAATTGCAGCCAGTCACTGAGGAGTATAATATACTTTATGGATAGATTTCAATTGTATGAAGCACTCTCTGGCAGAAGTCATGGTAGGGACATATTGCAAAAGACATTCCTCCCAGACATCTTCTGACAGGGGCAGATGGTCTGCATGCCATTTGCTATAGAGTGACTCCATTCTAAGGGTGGTGAAAGGGGATAGTAAAGAGTAGATGGAAGACAAAGGTTTAGGCAGGTCTTACTCTATTAAATAACTTTCCATGGGGTCAGTTTGTATAGTAGGGAAGGATGGAAATTGAGCAGCAATCGCATAATGCTGTTGCAGAAAACGAAAGGTTGTAGAGGTTTGGCAAAAAAAGTAAAGAAATATAGGTAAAAAAAATATTTTAAAAAAGATTAAACACAGCCAATTGTGCTAATAGGTTGAGAAGACCAGACACTACATTTAGTCTGTATATGTTGCAATAGGGAGAGGAGATTGTCTAAAACGTACTTGGTTAGATCACCCTGTAAACACACCTAAATATTTAAACTTGGAGACCGTTCTTATAGGGGCAAAGGAAATAATAGGAAGGGTACCCGATGCAAGAGAGAAGAGTTGTGATTTCTCCTAGTTTATGCACACTTTAGACTATAGACCAAAGTGATTAATAATGTCAATTGCCCCTTTGAGAGACAGATCTCAGTCCTCCAGGTATAGAAGAATGTTGTCTGCGTACAAGGGAATGCGGTCCTCCCAGTCACCCACAGGCAACCCTCGCACGGTCTCTGAGGAACGGATCAGGCAGGCCAAGGGCTCAATCACCAGGACAAAAAGGTCCGGTGAAGGGGGGCAGCCCTGTCAAATGCCTCTGTGGAGAGCAAAGAAAGGAGATAGAGTATTATTAGTATGAAACCTCGCATATGGTGACTTGTATAGGCACTTGACCCATGACATGAAGTTGAGGCCAAATCCGAAATGCTGAAGAGCCTCCCACAGGTATTCCCATTAGACCATATTGAAGGCTTTTTCCGCATCAAGGGACAGCACGACACCTGGACCTTCCCTGGTATTGGCAACAGAAATGTGGGTGAACATCCTACAAATGTTGATATCGTTGCCTTTACCTGGCATGAAGCCTGTCTGATAATTATGCACTAATGTAGAAATAGCTGGGCACTGTCTCCCAACAAGCACTTTAGCGAATATTTATACATCTGAGTTTAATAGGGAGATTGAGCAATAAGAGCACTGTGTCAGATCTTTTTCATGCTTTAAAATCATTACTGCATGGAGGAGGGTAAAATCTCTGCCTTCCTAAGGGTATTGAAATGAAAATGGGGAACCAGCTGATCAATGTAGGTTTTATAGATCTCAATTGGGTAACCATCAGGACCCAGTGTTTTACCAGACTGGAGAGCACCAATTGCCTGCTGGACCTCATTTAAAGAAATAGGGGCTCTAATTTTTCCCTCTGGGCTGGGGAAAGAGACTGTAGATCAACAAGATCCAGGTACTGGGACAACTCCTACGGGGTATTGATTACCGTCGATGAATATAAGGTTTCATATTATTCAGCAAAATGGTGATTAATCAGAGCTGGGTCATCGATCGAAGACCCACCTGCAACCTATGAGGGCAACGTTAGTCATAGGAGTTTGTTCCCTGGCCAACCAAGCAAGTAGATGCCCAGATTTGTTGCCTTGATCAAAAATGCATTGCTTCTAATGAAGCAATGCCTTCCTAGTTTTCTCCATGTGCAAAAGAAGGGCTTCCAAACAACTGCAAGTTATGATGATTGACGGAGTCAGGGTTAGACACATATCTGGATTCAGATTCTCGCACCTGTCTTTCTACCTTTTTCTACCTCCACCTTTCTTTTGGCCTGCAGGCTTCCAATCAAGGTTCGGTACTGGGCCCTAAGGGTAGCTTTACAGGTTTCCCAGGTCATCAGAGGAGCAGCAGTATCAGCGTTGGAGGTCTGTACAGCTCCAAGGCCTCCCCTATGGAGGATTCAACCTCCGGATCAGTAATACCACAGCGGGAGAGATTACATAGCCTGTCAGAGGTGGGGCCAGAGATGGTCATACAGAGGACAATTGGGGCATGGTCTGATATACCCCTAGGCAAAATTGTAATCTCGTTGGACCCTAGCTAAGAGTGAAGGTGTAACATAGCAAAGATCAATCCTAGGCATTGCCCTATGCAAAGCCAAATAAACTGATAAAGCTCCAACGATTTGGATGGCTTCGGGATGTAATTTATCCACACTAGGTTCTAGAGTAAGATTGAAATTGCTGTGAGGAGAATATGGGATGTTGGGTGCAAGGCCAAAGCAGCCAACGAACACGTAAAGCAGGAGGAGGAAGATGGAGGCAAACTAGCACCAGTTCAAAACAGTTAATCATTGCATGCACAATTACATATTTACCCTCATGATCCAGCCTGAGATGGCGAAGAGTAAACGGCAGGGAAGAAGAAGGACACTAACACCCCGGGCATAAGAGGAGTAAGCAGCATTATAATAGTATAATATATAGGTCTCCTGCAGAATGCATATGGGAACTATAGGTTTTGCGAAATTGGAAGATCAGCGAGCGCTTCACAGGATAGTTGAGGCCCTGAACATTCCAGGAGATACATTTCAAATCAGGGGTCACCATTATAAGAGTGTTCGGAAGCTAATGCATGGCTATTTCTCAACAAGAAAACATAGAAATGCGGACCAGGTAGTACAATAAATGTAGGACTAGCATGGGGAATTGCAGGAAATTGACCATTTGAAACATAGAATCTACCTCTCAGTTTAAGAAAAAAACTACAAACTCCTATAAAACATAACCAGATCCCCCAACCCTAGACTTGACTCTTTATTTTAACCTCTTTATCATTTATGAACAAGCTAAACAGAATTGGTCCCAGCACAAAGCCCTGGGACACATCGCTCACAACTCTAGATCATTCAGAAAATATACCATTAATCACTACTCCCTGGACGCGCTCCTGAAACCAGTTTTCTATCTAGGCGCATACTATATCATCAATGCCAAAAGACCTTAGATTGTAAATTAAAGTGGTAGTAAACTCGCTATACTAACTTTTCCCTACAGGTAAGCTCGCAATCAGGCTTACTGGTAGGTACAATGAATATCTCTTAAATGTGCATAGTTTAGGAAATATTCGCAATATTGGCAATAACCAATGATGTCACCCATGCATGCACAGTGACACTCTGCTTTCAGGGAGCACAGTATGCCATGGAATGCAGAGTGCCGTGTCACGGCTCCTGTGCACATGCACAGGAGTCATGTTATTGTGGCTCTGGCCATTCAAGTGGCCGGAGCCTGCGAACCTGAAAGAAAGACCAGGTGAAAATGGAAGCCCTGTCAGCAGTGATAGCATGCTTCATTTGAAAGGTAAGCATGTCATAATGTGATAGTATGCAGTCCATACCAGCACATTATGGGATAAACCTGCAGGGGACCCAATTTTTTTTTTTTTTACAGTTTACTACCCTGTTAAGCATTTGTGGGATACTGTATCAAATGCCTCAGCAAAATCAAGGTTTACTACATCCACAGGCCTTCCTCCAAATTACAGCTTACTTTCCCATAGAATGTTGTTGCTACTAATGATACTATTTTCATCAGAACATTCTTGGATATGGTCTCTTATCATTTTTTTCAATAGTTTGCATACTATTGGTGTTAGGATGACTGGTCTGTAGTTTCCAGGTAAATATATTGGCCCTTTTTTTAATGTTGCTACTGCATTTGGTTTTTCCCAATATGCTGGTACCATTCCAGTCAGTAAGCTGTCTTTAAAAGTCCTTAAGAAAGCGATTCACACCAGACATCCCAAGAATATTGCTACACTGAAACAGTTTTGTGAAGAGGAGTGGTCCAAAATTACCCCAGATCATTGTGCAGGTCTGATCTGCAACTACAGGAAACGTTTGGTTGAGGTTATTGCTGCCAAAGGAGGGTCAACCAGTTATTAAGTCCAAAGGTTCACACACTTTTTCCTCCCTGCACTGTGAATGTTTACAAGTTATGTGCAATTAAACCATGGCAACATCTAATGTTTGTGTAGTATTATGTTCAGCAGACTGTGTTCTTCTATTGTTGTGATTTAGATGACATTCAGAGCACATTTTATGCCCAATTCATGCAAAACTCCACGTAATCCCAAGGGGTTCACATACTTTTTCTTGCAACTGTAGATTCTCAGGTGTAAGCCATCTGGTCATGGTGATTTATTCACATTAAGTTTTTCTAATCTATAATGAATACAGCATTCTTCCAGCCACATGGGTACATTCAATGTACTGTTATTAAAATTAGAACATTACTAAACCCACAACAGCAAACAAATCAGTCTGTATATGCAGTAAAGCATGCTTGGTATAGTCGCTGTGGAACCTAAGGGGTTAATCCTCTGCAGTGTGTAAAAAGGCTGTTTGATCATTTCTTCTCTGCCCCTCCTCCTGTTGAAATGACCACCTGATACAGATTGAATCCATAGTCACATGCACATGCTCAGTTTAGTGTGTATTGCTAAAGTTTTTTTATCTTGTGAGAGTGCATGTGATCAGCAGAGGGCCAATCAGCACTGTCCAGACAGAGGGTCAAGGGTTTCACATCCTCCTAGAGCAGAAAGAAAACTCCTACAAGCGTTAACCAGGGCTCTCCTTAAGTCACAAGACTGCTCTAACTGCTGATGAGAAAAGGTATTTAGCAGTTTATATTTACTAAAATAATTGTATTTCCATGTTGTGTGTACTGTGGGATATCAGATATAGTGAATGCAGGGTCCGGGGTTTAGTATCACTTTAATGTCTTGTTTATTATACCCCTCATTTTGTTTGTATAAGCTGAGGAGAAGGATGTCTCAATAGAGTTGCCTTCTCCCTGTCACGTGTGACCTACTTCCCTGATCATCTTTTATGGGGCCAATATGTTCTGACCCAGCCTGTTTACTATTAATATATTTGAAAAAAAGTAGTTTTTTTTAACTCTCCTCAGCAACCTGTCTTGTAATCCATTTTAGCTGCCCTGATTGTGCTCTTGTATTTCTTTTTGCATTCTTTGTAGTTTTGGAATGCTGATGGTGACCCTTCAGTCTTATATTTTTTATAGCACTGCTTTTTCTCATTAATATACCTTTTTACCTTATTTATCCACCCAGAATTGCCTTTTTTGGTCATTTATATTTGTTGCCCAGTGACATGCACTGACAAATGCTGTTGTTTCATATGTTCCTAAAGCACTCCCACTATTCTTCAGTGTTCTTTGTTGCAAGAATGTGATCCTAGTTAGAGTGCAACTTAGTAACCTTTGCTGCATTGAAATTTAGTGTCCTTATCATTCCCTCATGTCTTTCTTTCCTATACTGTAACTTATGGCAAACATAATTACTCTGTGATTGTTGTTCCCTAAATTTTTCCCTTACCTCCATACCTGCAACCAGCTCTGTGCTTACTTCCATATCTGAAATCAGCTCTGTGCTGTTTAAAATTAAGCATTATTTCTAGTTGGGGCTTACACCATTTGACTCATGAAATGATTCTGTATTATATTCAGAACTAATATGAGCCTTAGTTGATTGTGCAGTTCTACCTGTCCAGTCAGTATCCGGATAGCTGAAGTCTTCTATGATTATAACATTGTGAATCCAGTGTCAGGAGACAGGCCCAGCAAAACCTGAAGTGGTACTAAATGAAAGGCTTGTTTTACCTTAATGCATTCTCTATATTAAGGTTAAAAAAAAAAGATCCCAGTACCATTCTGTGCCCCTCATCCCCAAACGCTTACCAGTGGCCTCTTATCACAGCTTCTGGCTCCAGGTTGATCTATACCACTTCTCCATCTTCCGGGTTCTAGAGGAGAGTACTGAGGACAGTGAAATGATAGGTTCCTACTGCCATCAGTCACATTGCTGGATGGACGGAGGTGTAAAATGCAGGAACTTCACTGGCTGTGCCAGGCAAGGAGCACAAATGCTTGGGTGTCTTCTTATCAGCTGATTAGTGAAGGAGATATCTGTAAAGGCAGGGAGAGCAAACAGACAACCTTTAAAAAAATCATAATATCATGAAATGGTGGACATTCTTTATCAACTGAAAAAAAAAACTTGTGTGTGGCTAACAGAATGGAAAGAGGGAAGACAATTTAATTGTGCCCACCTTCATGTACCCCCCCCCCTTCCTCTGTTTTTTCACTCTCTCCTTTTTGTGCGTAATGTCACTTTAATTTCTGTTAGGACTGACCTGCCTTGTGCCGCTGGCAGGAAGATCAGATTCCTCTCTGGAAGCTTCCTAGGCTTGTCCCTTCCCCTATATAAAAACCAAACTTGTAGCTCTGCAACAAATGGACTGGATCTCATAATGCAGTGAGCTTCCCTCCCTTTGTGATGGAACTTCTTATGTGGTTTGTCCGTTTCTGCCTTTATTGTCTATCATTCTTTTTCTAAAATCCTCTGGAAATTCTTTTGGTAAGGACTTGGTTTCTGGGCTTAAGGCTAGTGGGTTGATGAATAATACTGTAAATCAGACTATGGACATTCAGCAGCAGCACCAATAAGGAAGGGGGTTAGATATCATTTTTGCTGCAAATGCTGGTTTTGGTGGTCTTCTTTTTGGTGTTGTTTTAATGGACTATTCATTTTTATCTTGTAATTTTAGCTGGACCTCTGCTTTAAAAAAACCCAAAAAACATTAAAAAAAACCCATTTCCAGTTAAACCTACAAATGCTGTCATTTTATTAACTGTTAAAATTAAACATTGCTTCCTTCCAATATGGCAACCTAGAGAAATTCGGCATTCTGTTGGTTTACAAAACGCTCATAAAAATCTATTTTTCTGCTTAGTGATAGTGGAAGGGGTGGGTAGAAGGAAGGAAGGGAGGGGTGGGTGGAAGGGAGAGAGGGAGCAGGGGGAGACAGAGCAGATCCAGCCTCTCTCCCCTCTTTTCCTATTGGTGCGGAGGATGGAGGGAGGGGCTGGGCGCTGAGAAGAACACAGTGGCGATGGGGGAGGGGCAGAAAGAAAACAGAAGGCTCAGGTATGTTTTGTGCAGCAGTGGGAGCAGTGACAAGCAGTGATCTCCTGTATGGCTTTCAGTGAAGCAGCTGGAAACTGATTCTCCTCCTATCCCTCCTGTGGCTTCCAGCTGTTTCATTGAAAGCCATACAGAAGATCGCAGCTTGTCACCGCCCCCACCACCACCCCTCCCACCCACCACTATTCCCGGCACTGCTCGCAGCCCCCACCTTATTTCCACTTGCGGGCAAGTGGAAATTTTGAGGGCTTCAGGAATGGTTGACAACTCTCCTCTGGAGGGATTCAGACCCCCTAACTCCCCCCTTATCTACGCCCCTGTATTACACAGAGGAAACTGTTTTGTCCAAGGAAACTAAATTTACAAGTTAGACTCCATTGAAACCAGAGAGGTTTGTAGCTTGAAGCTCCAAAACGCCCAACATCTAAAATCCCATGGTTTCCAATTGTGCTTGTTCACATCTGAGCGTAGAGTCACTTGATTTTTGAAGCTTGCAGAATGAAAAAGTACAAGAGCTTCTTTTGAGCCAAAAGCTTCAAGTGTTTTTGGAACTCAATATACACTACTTGGGAGTGCCTGAAAAACACATGAAAATCCATGTTTTTTCCCTAGTAACTAGCTTTCCATCGGCTAAAAATAAAAAAAAGTGCAGGGAGGTAAGGGACCATTCTGTGCAATATACTTGCATAGAGCAGGCAAGAAAAACATCATTATTTTAAAGTAAAAAAGTTTTGCCTTTAGTATCACTTTAAAGGTAAGCCTATGTAATATATATGTTGTTTGCTAAATAAGAATCTCTAATTTTTACTTTGACAAAGATTGCAATTAGATCCCATTAAACACCTTAAAAAAAGAGGCTAATTCTGAAAAAATGATCTAGTGGAATGTGCATTTTATGTTCTAACCTTAAGTAGTCCATACACCGCATCTGCAGTTTAATTTTTGTTTTAGCAGGGAACAAGTTAATGTATTTTATCTATTGTTAATACTGGAAAATGATTTCATCATTTTGCTCTGTCTTCCCGATACTATACTTCTCAAGAATTCCTTGGATAATTGTAGATGGTACAGCAGAATTCTTAATTCACAGCATTAATGGGAAAACTAAAAGGATTTGTGATGTCCATTTATATTAGTTTACCATTTCATTTTTTTTTAAATGACAAAAATATGTTTAAAACTTTAACAATTACAAAAATGTGCACAGATAAGATACCACAATAGATAAACTTCAAACAGACGGCTTGTTTTCTTTTAAAGACTTCATGTGCTTTCATATAAGGTGACTTTGGAAATTGGGGTGTGTTGGTCCTTAACAAGTTTTTCTAAGATACCAACATCAGACCCGAACTTCTAGTTTTTTAGTATTAGCTGGACTTTGGATGACCTTTAATTATGTTCGCTAAGAGTGTATCTAGATATAAGACGAGCAGATGCTGATGCTAATTATTAATGCTAAAGTCACTAAATACAACACACTTTCCATCCAGTGGGAGCATAACTGTTGAACCAATGGTTGGAATACCTGTCTGTGCCCATTTCCTCTACAACACTGAGCAAATAAATACCAGAACACATACAAAATTAAAGATGCAAACTTAACTATGAAATGTTAAGAAGGACGACAAATCACATGAAAGAGCTAAAAAGATAATTTATGCACAATTACTTGATAGTTTATAGGCACAGGGACATCATAAAAAAATAAGATTTTTTTCCTTGCAGGAAGATTAATATTGAAAATTAAAATTTGCTATATTATGAGTTGTGCTGCAATGTTAATGAGGAGCATTCTGATAGGAGCAGAGGGAGAGCCATATGAGCTAATCAGTCTTCTGCTTAGATTGTAAGACATTTAAAGCACTAAAATTGTACAATCTGATTGTAATATTACCCATAACTAAATATAAAAATGTTGACTCTTCTGTGTCACTGATTGCCAAGAGGAATATAATACAGCACTGCATAATTAGAATACAAGTAATAAAATCCTTTACTATCTGATGGATATAATGACTGCTTAATAGACACTTCTACAGCTGTATGTCAGATGTAACACAGCATACGTTGAAATTTCTGTATAATTTGACCCAATATGTGCAGACTGGGTTGACCTTTTACCGTGACCATTCACACAGGCACACATGGGCTCTTCTGATTGGGGGGGGGGGGTTGAGCTGTCAATCTGATGTTGGGTTCTGGTGTTGGCATTTGTGAAAACCAAGACAACAGTGACAACTCCTATATGTATATTTTTACAGGTTCACTTTAAATGACACAAGAAAAATAAGAAATTGCATATGTATTTTTCTTTTTGCTTAGTGAAGATAATCAGAATAATTCCAAGAATATGAGGTCAGCTGGGTATTGAATTAATTTTCTCTCAATTTATTAAGATGAGATCAATGCATTGTCTATTTTAGCAATTCTGTGCAAGTTGTACTGAGCACATGGCCCCATGTCATGTCTTCTAATGATTTTCATTTGTAGTGTATAAAGGGTAGACTAGAACTAACATGAAATACATTTATTCCTATAGCTAGTACCTAGCATATTTTGGGTATACTTAAAGCTGAAGTTTAGCTAAATTAAAAACTAGGGTTGCACCGATACCGAGTACTTGGATAAGTGCTGATACTTGTGTAAGTGCTCCCGATACCAAGTATTGATACCTTTGCAGTGCAGTTTGAGTCCATACAACATGAATGGGCTCAAATTGCACTGAAAATAATTACATGCAATATGAACAGGAATTCAGTGCGATTCCTGTTCGATTTCCCACACAGCTCCTGTGTAAACCCAGGCTTGTCATTGTGACTTTCTTGCATGACAGGTTCCACCAGCTCTAGCTCCTGATCCCACTGTGGACATCAGTGGCTGCGGCTTGGGCTCCTCCTGCCTCTCCTATGGTCCCCCCCCCCCAGCCTCCAGTGGCTCTCTCAGCTTTCTTTCCTCTCCTTGCAGTGCTGACAGTACTGACTAGATGGCTTGTGATTGGTCAGTGCTGTCAGTGTGACAGTGCTGACCAATTGGAATCCCTATAGTCTGTACTGTCAGCACTGCAAGAAAAGGAGAGAAGCTATAGGGATTTCAAATCCCCAGATCGGTGAAGTATCTTTTCGTTGTATGACAGCAGGGGATCGGCAATCTGGTACAGTGGGATGGGAAGTGGGTCCAGTGGATGGCTGGAATTTCTAGAGGCTGGGAGGGAGGAGGAAGGACAAGGGGGTGGGTCCCCCTTTGAGAGGTCGTTCACTGAAGCTTCACAGAAGACTTGGAGCTATTAGCTGTCTCAGCGACGAAGCTGTCCTTCTACAGGATACAGCTGCCTCAGCGACGAAGCTGTCCTTCTACAGGATACAGCTGCCTCAGCGACGAAGCTGTCCTTCTACAGGATACAGCTGCCTGCACAACTTTGGACATTGTTCATTACAGGTAAATTAGGTCACTAAAGGTTTAGAAAAATTTATTTTTGGCTAAACTTCAGCTTTAACTTACCTGTTATAAAAAACTTCAGCTTTAAAATCTTGCTTTATTTGGTGGGAATAAATTGTAAGTGCCATAACCATACCAAGGGTTAAACAGGAAGTCTGGATCTCTTCGGGAACATTTGGTCCTTAGTAACAATGTTAAGCTAACAAGAGCTAACAAGCAAATAAGAGAAGGGAGGTTGTTTTTTTTAGCAAATAATGGCAGACTTTTAAAAGAAGTATAAAATAGCATATTTCTAATAATCTATCCGTACATAAAACATAGGACAGATCCTACATGGGCAGATGGCTCATCTAGGACAGAAGGTGATGAGACCCCTGCTTCTTATTGCAAAACTTGTGCACTGGGTATATATGGTGAAAGGTTCCTTACATTTTACAAGATCTTTTTTATTCCAACATTGTAAAAAATTCATGCTCATAATAACGAGCAACACTGGCTGTCCTCATTATTCCTCCTGGTTTTCAATACTTGAGCTTGTCACAAATATTGGGCTTTGATTGGTTGCTGTATAAGTGGGAATACAATGTACTATTACATGCATTAATCTATATGATAGATACTGTATACTATTAAGTATATTATTATTAAAACAAAACAGGATTAATAGAGTGACTTCTTTGATACTTTGAGTATATTTTATATATATATGTATACATTTTGCTAATTTCAACAGTGGAATCCATTTAAGCCGCACTAATACAACTTTATACTTTAAGATAAAGTAAAAGAATTTCTTCAGAAGGAAACCAGTAAAGTTATAATTCTTTTAAAATACTTTTGTTCCTGTCTTGCTTTAGAGATTTACAGAGCATGTACCGAGGAGCGAAGCAAAGCACATCAATATTTTAACAGTTCAGTTTTTCTTTTTGCAGAATCTGTTGATGATGTCTGCTTTGAACATTATGCTGTACATTTGTAAAGAAATCCAGCCAGAGGCAACTCTCTGTATCCCAAAAGAGGGTTTTCATGTGGTTGAGAGAAAATTATTCTGAAATATATCTACTGCAAGGTGATTCAGGGAATAGGCTGCTTAGAATACCAGCTTTAAAATTAACCAATCATTTTCCTCTTCAGAATAAAGTAACAGGTCTTCTTGATAGCCCAACCCCTCCACTGCTAATACTGACCTTCCTCATGCTACCCCCACCACACCCTTCCCAATCAGAGCCATGTGAAATACCTGGAACTTCCAGGCAGTGCCAGGACTAGGTCATTCAGGGCCGAGGGCAAAGATGCTAAACTGTGCCCTCCCCATTCATAATGTGTGACCTTAGGGGATCCGTTTAGGAAGTGTGCAACTAGCACCTCCTCCCAGCATGAGTAGTGATACCATTTTTACTACTGCTGTCAGCCATGTAACAGAAGGTGCCCCTATCCCTCCACCCCTGCAATAAACTATTGCACCCTGAGCAGCTGCCCCTCCAGCCCACCCTTTGGCCCAACCCTGCTTTCTGGGATGGGGAAGCATGTGACTCTTCCCCATTATTCCCACAATGGAATGTTCATTACCTGAGCAGCCAACTGCCAGGCCCAAGTACTGGCCTGTAAGGGACAAGGGGAGGGTCTTTATCCATCTGCATACTTCATACAGACCAACCCAGAACATGCAAGGGGCTTTTTCATTAGGTTTATGCCATTGAACAGGGTAGAAGTTTTATTCAAGTTAGATTTTCCAAACCACCATAATGTAACACTGTTATTTAACCACTTGACCTCCACAAGGTTTACCCCCTTCATCACCAAAGCATTTTTTTGCTATTCAGCACTGTGCCACTTTAACTGGCAATTGAACAGTCATGTAACACTGTACGCAAGTGAAAATTTATCTTTTATCACATTTTTTCATATTTGATCGCCACTGGGTTTTTTTATTTTTATTATATAAGCGCAAAAAGACCAATAATCAAATAATTTCTAAATTGAGGTAAAAATATATTCTGCTACACGTCTTTGGTAAAAAAAAATCCCAATAAGTGTATATTAAAATATTATATAAAATTATAGCATCTATAAACTATGGTATATGTATATATATATATATATATATATCACAGGTTCGCAGGCCGTAAGAATTAGCCGACGTACAGATACTTGATTATGCCTGCACTTGCCGCCCACTTGCAATATATTTACTGTGATTGGTCTGCAGGTGGTTAAAGCCCAGCTTCAGCCAAATGTAAGTCAAAGTACAGTCGGGTCCATAAATATTGGGACATCAACACAATTCTAACATTTTTGGCTCTATACACCACCACAATGGATTTGAAATGAAATGAACAAGATGTGCTTTAACTGCAGATTGTCAACTTTAATTTGAGGGTATTTACATCCAAATCAGGTGAACGGTGTAGGAATTACAACAGTTTGCATATGTGCCTCCCACTTGTTAAGGGACCAAAAGTAATGGGACAGAATAATAATCATAAATCAAACTTTTACTTTTTAATACTTGGTTGCAAATCCTTTGCAGTCAATTACAGCCTGAAGTCTGGAACACATAGACTGTCTTCAGTTCCTGCTTGTTCTTGGGGAATTTTCCCTTCAGTTTTGTCTTCAGCAAGTGAAATGCATGCTCAATCGGATTCAGGTCAGGTGACTGACTTGGCCATTGCATAACATTCCACTTCTTTCCCTTAAAAACTCTTTGGTTGCTTTTGCAGTATGCTTTGGGTCATTGTCCATCTGCACTGTGAAGCGGCATCCAATGAGTTCTGAAGCATTTGGCTGAATATGAGCAGATAATATTGCCCGAAACACTTCAGAATTCATCCTGCTGCTTTTGTCAGCAGTCACATCATCAATAAATACAAGAGAACCAGTTCCATTGGCAGCCATACATGCCCACGCCATGACACTACCACCACGCTTCACTGATGAGGTGGTATGCTTAGGATCATGAGCAGTTCCTTTCCTTCTCCATACTCTTCTCTTCCCATCACTCTGGTACAAGTTGATCTTGGTCTCATCTGTCCATAGGATGTTGTTCCAGAACTCGGAAGGCTTTTTTAGATGTCGTTTGGCAAACTCTAATCTGGCCTTCCTGTTTTTGAGGCTCACCAATGGTTTACATCTTGTGGTGAACCCTCTGTATTCACTCTGGTGAAGTCTTCTCTTGATTGTTGACTTTGACACACATACACCTACCTCCTGGAGAGTGTTCTTGATCTGGCCAACTGTTGTAAAGGGTGTTTTCTTCACCAGGGAAAGAATTCTTCGGTCATCCACCACAGTTGTTTTCCATGGTCTTCTGGGTCTTTTGGTGTTGCTGAGCTCACCAGTGCATTCCTACTTTTTAAGAATGTTCCAAACAGTTGTTTTGGCCACGCCTAATGTTTTTGCTATCTCTCTGATGGGTTTGTTTTGTTTTTTCAGCCTAATGATGGCTTGCTTCACTGATAGTGACAGCTCTTTGGATCTCATCTTGAGAGTTGACAGCAACAGATTCCAAATGCTAATAGCACTCTTGAAATGAACTCTGGACCTTTTATCTGCTCATTGTAATTGGAATAATGAGGGAATAACACACACCTGGCCATGGAACAGCTGAGAAGCCAATTGTCCCATTACTTTTGGTCCCTTAACAAGTGGGAGGCACATATGCAAACTGTTGTAATTCCTACACCGTTCGCCTGATTTGGATGTAAATACCCTCAAATTAAAGCTGGCAGTCTGCAGTTAAAGCACATCTTGTTCATTTCATTTTAAATCCATTGTGGTGGTGTATAGAGCCAACAAAATTTAGAATTGTGTTGATGTCTCAATATTTATGGACCTGACTGTATATTGGGGAGAACATTAGTGTAGACAGCTGTGAAAGACCAACATTTATTCTATTTATGCTTTCACAAGCAGCGGGAAGGGACATCTCCCGCCACCTTCCATGGTTTTCTCTGGCTCTCCCGTCCCACTGGGGAACCTGAGAATACTGACCATAGAGCTTATCAGAGACCAGAATGGCTCCAATCATCTCTATGGTCTAAGAAACTGGAAGCAATGAGCATTTCATCATTTCGGTTTCACGGGCTATAAACAGGGTCATTTTAAAATTGGTGTAATCAGATGCTTTAAGGGCAGAGGAGAGATCTAGAGTCTAATAGACCTCGGATTTCTCAGAAAAGAGTACCTATCACTGCCTATTGCTATCACAGGTGATATTTACATTGCCTGTTATAACAATAAAAGTGATGAAAAAAAAAAATTAAAGGAACAGTGTAAAGAAAAAAAAGCAAAATAAATAATAAAAAAAAATCCCCCATGCTCGCATGCAAAAGCAAGCATCAGGCTGTGTCAGTATGTAAACAGAGATTGCACCATACATGTGAGGTATCACTGTAAATGTCAGATTGAGGGTAGTAATTCTAGCACTAGACCTCCTGTGTAAATCTTAAGTGGTAACCTGCAAAGGCTTTTGAAGCATTGCCGATGGATATTATAAACTTACTTCGTTTGTACCATTGCGCAGGCGTGCGCAATTTTAAAGCATGTCATGTTTGGAATCTATTTACTCAGCGTAACATCATCTTTTATATTTTATCAAACAATTGGGCAATGTATTGTGTTTTTGTGCATTAAAATTCAAACACTGTGTGACAGAAACATTTTTAACACCCACTGTTTTATTCTCTAGGGCCTCTGCTTTAAAAAAAATATATCATGTTTGGGGATTCAAAGTAATTTTCTGGCAAAAAAAAGATTTTTCATGTAAACAAAATGTGTCAGAAAAGACTTGGTCCTCAAGTGTTTAGAAGAGTGGATGATATATGGCATAAGCTTCACCCTCACTCAGCTACCCCCTCATCACCCCTCTCCTACGGCCCCACCACTGCTCTGACCTCCTCTTCCACCCCACCCTACATTCCTCATACTGAAGCTCCCCCCACACTCCGCACCTTTGACCTTACTACCATCGAGGAAGTCTCCAAGATCCTCTCTGATGCCCGGCTCACCACCTGCCCCCTCGACCCTATCCCCTCACAACTCCTACGACCTTCCTCCTCCTCCATCCTACGCTCCCTCACCCACATCTTCAATCTCTCCCTCTCCTCAGGCACTTTCCCCTCCCCTCTGAAACATGCACACATCACCCCCATACTTAAAAAGCCCTCCCTGGACCCCAATGACCCGAACAACCTCAGACCCATCTCCCTGCTCCCATTTACATCTAAACTCCTCGAGCGCCTAGTCTACACCCGCCTATGCTCTCACCTCAACGACAACAACCTCCTCGATCCCCTACAGAGACCTTTAAGGAATTTTAGGGATCCTAAACCCTCTTTGGTGCCACGCTAGGGAAAATAGGTCTTGATAACGCCCTATGGGAGGGGCGAAACGCGTTGACGCATTTCCGGTCCACACTCCATGCGCCTGACGTCATTTCCGGTGAGTGGAACGCACGCTGAGCGGTGCGTTCCAGCGGCCATCTTGGTTCACTGTTTGGTCTAAGAGGAGTCCTGTCTTTGTTCTACTGTGGATGTGAGAGCCCTAGAAGGAAAAGTTTGTATACTTGCTGGAACTGAAGCCTATTATATATAATAAACATGCCTTTAGCAAGTGTTTAACATGTGAGTGGCCTTAATCTCCGTTTGAAAAAAGTTACTATTGTGTGACAATATTATGCTATGTGAGTTTTTTTTCCTTTTGGTTGAATGGTGGAGTCTATTCGGAGGGTGAAGATTTTCCCTAGCGTGGCACCAAAGAGGGTTTAGGATCCCTAAAATTCCTTAAAGGTCTTTTACTCACCAAGTTCTGGTGAGTGTATTTGATGTTGGTTTGTGCACGGGTGGAAGGTGAAAGTATTTTTAAAGAAAGATTGAAGAAAAGAAGTTCGCACTTTTATTTCAACAATTTAATTATGTTTTCAGCACATGGACTTTTGGGTGTTTTGTTTAAGAGTAAGGATAAGCACTAGAGATGAGCGAATTATTAAAAAATTCGGTTCGGCTGATTTGCTGAATTCGCCGAATAAATTCGCTTCGAGCCGAATATATTCGCTGCGAATTTAACTTATAAAAAGGGTGTTTCTAGGCTTCAGAGAGCCTTTATATTAGTGCAGAACACTGTACCTTTAATTTAAATGCCCTTGGAGTCTGCTGGGGAAGAGAAATAATACTGTCAGTCAGTATGACATGCAGATGAGTGCCGTCGATCTTAGAATCACCGCACACTTCACTCATTTGGGCAGTCACGGGGCCAAAACCAGAGTGTGGAGCCACAGTGTGGCGGTGGAGGCAGCAGCAATGGGAGGCCATACAGCACCCTATGACAAAATGGAACCCACCAGCAGTGTGAGGAGACCTGAAAGTGGCACATGGCAGAGTGTGGCGATGGAGACAGCAGCAATGGGAGGCCGTACAGGGACCCATGACACACTCTGGACCTGGCAGCAGCATGAGGAGGCGGTACAGGGGCCCATGACAGATTACGGGCCTGGCAGCAGCATGAGGAGTCGGTACGGGGGCCCATGGCAGATTACGGGCCTGGCAGCAGCATGAGGAGGCGGTACAGGGGCCCATGGCAGAGTGGCGGAGCATAAGCAGCTAAAATTGAAGGCCATACAGAGGCCTATGTTAAAAAGTCCCCCCAGCAGCAGCGTGGGGAGACGACTATCAAGAGTCCAATGGCAGAGTGGCGGAGCAGAAGCAGCTTCAATTGAAGGCCATACACAGGCCTAGGTTTAAAAGTCCCTCACAGTTAATTCCAATAACGAACTCTACTCCTCCGTGCAATCTACTTACGAGACCCTGGGCAGGTCTGGGTCCAATTTGTGGTAGAGACTGGTTTTGTTCAGCCATGCTTGAGCGAGTAATAACAGGTATGTGCTGCCCTTTGGTGTCTGGCTTAATGCGCACAACACTGAACGTCCCAGTGTTTGTCAACGATTTGCCGTTAAGTGATGCAAACCCGCTGAACCATGTTCATGAGGAGCCGGTACAGGGGGCCATGAATCAGTATGGACCTGGCAGCAGCGTGAGCAGACGACAGGCACATGGCGCAGGGTGGCGGTGTAGGCAGCATTATTCTGAAGCCATACACAGGCCTAGGTTAAAAAGCGGAAGCCGTCAGCAGCGTGAGCAGACGACAGAGACACATGGCGCAGGGTGGCGGTGGATGCAGCAGTATTCGGAAGCCAAACACAGGCCTCGGTTAAAAAGCGGAAGCCGTCAGCAGCGTGAGCAGACGACAGAGGCACATGGCGCAGGGTGGCGGTGGAGGCAGCAGCAATGGAAGGCCATACAGCACCCTATCACAAAATGGAACCCACCAACAGTGTAAGGAGACCTGAAAGTGGCACATGGCAGAGTCTGGCGATGAAGTCAGCAGCAATGGGAGGCCGTACAGGGACCCATGACACACTCTGGACCTGGCAGCAGCAAGAGGAGGCGGTACAGGGGCCCATGGCAGAGTGGCGAAGCGTAAGCAGCTTAAATTGAAGGCCATACAGAGGCCTATGTTAAAAAGTCCCCCCAGCAGCAGTGTGGGGAGACGACTATCAAGAGTCCAATGGCAGAGTGGCGGAGCAGAAGCAGCTTCAATTGAAGGCCATACACAGGCCTAGGTTAAAAAGTCCCCCCAGCAGCAGCGTGGGGAGATGACTATCAAGAGTCCAATGGCAGAGTGGCGGAGCGGAAGCAGCTTCAATTGAAGGCCATACACAGGCCTAGGTTAAAAAGTCCCCCCAGCAGCAGTGTGGGGAGACGACTATCAAGAGTCCAATGGCTGAGTGGCGGTCCGGGAAGTCAGCGTTGTGATTGCAGATGCAATGCAGAGATTCTATGAGGTGATGCCGTGGGTGCAAAGAAGATCATATACCGTCGTACTTCCATCCATAAGACGGAACAACCTGCGAACCGGGAGCTTTATTGCCCTGACCCGCTGAGCAGCTTCTGGGATACCCAAGAGGCCCATGGCAGAGTGGCGGAGCGTAAGCAGCTTCAATTAAAGGCCATACAGAGGCCTATGTTAAAAAGTCCCCCCAGCAGCAGCGTGGGGAGACGACTATCAAGAGTCCAATGGCAGAGTGGCGGAGCGGAAGCAGCTTCAATTGAAGGCCATACAGAGGCCTAGGTTAAAAAGTCCCCCCAGCAGCAGTGTGGGGAGACGACTATCAAGAGTCCAATGGCTGAGTGGCGATCCGGGAAGTCAGCGTTGTGATTGCAGATGCAATGCAGAGATTCTATGAGGTGATGCCGTGGGTGCGAAGAAGATCATATACCGTCGTACTTCCATCCATAAGACGGAACAACCTGCGAACCGGGAGCTTTATTGCCCTGACCCGCTGAGCAGCTTCTGGGATACCCAAGAGGCCCATGGCAGAGTGGCGGAGCGTAAGCAGCTTCAATTAAAGGCCATACAGAGGCCTATGTTAAAAAGTCCCCCCAGCAGCAGCGTGGGGAGACGACTATCAAGAGTCCAATGGCAGAGTGGCGGAGCGGAAGCAGCTTCAATTGAAGGCCATACACAGGCCTAGGTTAAAAAGTCCCCCCAGCAGCAGTGTGGGGAGACGACTATCAAGGCCTCCCTCTCAGCAGGTGTGAAAAAGGCCACCATTTTTGAACGGTAGCGAGGGTCCAACAAGGTGGACAGCCAAAAGTCATCCCTCTGTCTGATGGTTATTATTCGGCTGTCGCTACGCAAGCAACCGAGCATGCTATGGGCCATTTGTTCCAAGGAATGCGAGGGACTCCCTGCCTCCATCTCCACAGCATACTGCCACGGTGCGTCTGGGTCCTCTGTCTCCTCCTCCTCCTCTACCAGATGCTCCTGCTCCTCCACTCCTGTCCGCTGAGTGGAAAAACCACCCATTTCACTCAATAATTCCTGAGCACCAATGTCCTCCTCTACCTCCTCCTCTTCTTCCTGTCCTGCCCCCACAGGGGTCATGTGGCGTTGAGATCTGTGCGCCACGTCTACCGCACCCTGACCAGCCATTGTTAACAGCATTTGTTCCAGGACGTGCAACAGAGGAATGACGTTGTTCATCCCATAGTCCTGCCGACTCACGAATAGCGTGGCCTCCTCAAAGGGCCTGAGCAAGCGGCAGGTGTCACGCATGAGCTGCCAATGGCTGACATCTAAGTTACACAGGGGAGTACCTTTATCCGCTTGTAACATCAGGAAATCGGTGATGGCCTTTCGCTGTTCATAAAGGCGGTCTAACATATGTAGGGTTGAATTCCACCTTGTTGCAACGTCGCAGATCAGGCGATGCTGTGGAATTCCGTTCTGCCGCTGCAGCTCAAGGAGGGTGTGCTTTGCTGTGTAGGAATGGCTGAAATGCATGCAAAGTTTACGTGACATTTTAAGGATGTCTTGCAGTGGGATGGTGGATTTTAGGAACCGCTTGACAACCAGATTGAACACGTGAGCCATGCATGGCGCATGGCACAACCTTCCTTGACGCAGAGCAGACACCATGTTCTTTCCGTTGTCGGTCAACATGGTTCCGATTTTCAGTTTGCGCGGAGACAGCCATCTGTCGATTTCTCTGTTCATTACACTCAGAAGTTCCTCCCCTGTGTGACTACGTTCGCCAAGGCATACCAGGTGCAGCACAGCGTGACACCGTTGCGCCCTGCACATGTGATATGCCAGTCGGGTAATGGGACTTGGCACGGGGGTGGCGGCTGAGGACACGGCGGAAGAAGAGGTGGTAGAGGCGGACATCTTTGCTGGACCAAGGACGTGCAAACGTGGAGGCAAAAGCGGCGTGACCTGTCCAAGTTGCTGGTGCGGCTGTGCCGGCACCACGTTCACCCAGTGGGCCGTAAATGACATGTACTGTCCCTGACCGTAGTTACAGCTCCACACGTCGGCGCTGCCGTGCACTTTGGCAGAGACCGACATGCTCAGAGACTGGCCCACCATCTCTTCTACATGTGAATGCAGGGCTGGCACTGCCTTTTTGGCAAAGAAATGCCGGCTTGGCACTCTCCACCGCGGCTCGGCACAAGCCATCATTTCTCGGAAAGGTGCTGAGTCCACCACTTGGAAAGGGAGGGACTGCAGCACCAGCAACTTGGACAGGAGGACGTTCAGCTTCTGCACCGTCGGGTGCGTGCTCGCAAACTGTTGTCTCTTGGAAACGGATTCCAAGAAAGACTGCTGACGGAATCCGTGAAGAGGAGTAGCAGGAGAAGGAGCATCTGAACGAGCGGAAGATGCCAACGAGCGACAACTCCCCTCAGCAGAGGTGTTGGAGCCTTGACTGGCTGATAGAGGGCGATTGACGTCGGGTGACGGAGCAAGTAACGGAGCGGGTGATGGAGCGGGGGCTGGGGCAGGCAGAACCGCCGTATCTATATCACGGTTTTCCCAGGCCACCGAATGGCGACGCTGCATATGCTGACGCAACGCTGTAGTCCCAACATTCGCCCCCTGGCCACGCTTGACTTTCTGGCCACATAGTCGACATACGGCTACGTTTACTTCCTCGGGCGGCTTGACGAAAAATTGCCACACCGCCGAGTAGGAAACTTTGCCCCCGCTACTCCTCACTGGCTGACTGCTACTTCCTCCGTGCACACCGGCACCACTACTGGCCGTGGTGGTAGGCTGCAGTGGAGCTGGTGCTCTACTCCGTGGCCGTTTGGCTCCACTGACACTGCTGCGACCCTGCTGCCTCCTGGGCAACCCACCGACTGTTTTGCTCGCTGGCAAGCTGGCACCCTCTTCTCCTGATGATGCGGAAGCAATAGCCTGATGACGACGAGGCTGCCAAGTGCGATCAGCCTCATCATCATCAATTAGGGTCTCCGCGTCACTACTAGCCCCCTCGGCTGCGTGTGGGTCAGGAGACAGACCTGTCTCTAGACCGGCTACCGAGCCACTCTCCTCGCCAGTACTTCTTCGCCTGGCTGCTGAAGAGGCGGATGTCTCCCCCCGTTCCTGACCACCCTCTGTTAGCTCTTCCTCACTGTACAGTGGGGCTGAGCCCACAGCATGCGATACTTCGCTTGGTGAGGGAACACCAAAGGACAGGGGCAGGTCGAGGACACGTGATTTCAGTGGGCTTGCTCCCGCGCCATGCCAACTAATGGTTGTGTCTGACGTACCCACCGACCGTTGGCTGTAGGTGTCAGAGGTGACCTGGGAAGAGGAAGACGACCGAGTCAACCAATCGATGACGGCAGGGTTGTCGGTGGAGACACAACCGCTGGATGACACCGGGAGCACTGGCCTCTGGCTGCGACTAGTGCTGCCTCGACCCCTTCCTCTGCTGCCACGTCTGCTCGCTCCTGAAACATTGCCTCCTCTGCCACTCCTCTGCGTGTTGTCTGACATACTCTTTAATTCAATAAGCACCCCAAAAATAAAACCGGATTTAACTCTTTGAACGTACAATAGTGGTTGTGAAGCAGAAAGTCAGTTTATTGTACACAATCGGTCAATTGCAGCTTGCCGTTGGCTGTAAACTGTACGTTTATGTCACTGGAATGTACTAATCACCCAAAAAATATTACCGCCAGCCGGCGTGTAAATGGATTTAACTCTTTGAACGTACAATAGTGGTTGTGAAGCAGAAAGTCAGTTTATTGTACACAATCGGTCAATTGCAGCTTGCCGTTGGCTGGAAACTGTACGTTTAGGTCACCTGAATGCACTAATCACCCAAAAAATATTACCGCCAGCCGGCGTGTAAATGGATTTAACTCTTTGAACGTACAATAGTGGTTGTGAAGCAGAAAGTCAGTTTATTGTACACAATCGGTCAATTGCAGCTTGCCGTTGGCTGTAAACTGTACGTTTATGTCACTGGAATGCACTAATCACCCAAAAAATATTACCGCCAGCCGGCGTGTAAATGGATTTAACTCTTTGAACGTACAATAGTGGTTGTGAAGCAGAAAGTCAGTTTATTGTACACAATCGGTCAATTGCAGCTTGCCGTTGGCTGGAAACTGTACGTTTAGGTCACTGGAATGCACTAATCACCCAAAAAATATTACCGCCAGCCGGCGTGTAAATGGATTTAACTCTTTGAACGTACAATAGTGGTTGTGAAGCAGAAAGTCAGTTTATTGTACACAATCGGTCAATTGCAGCTTGCCGTTGGCTGTAAACTGTACGTTTATGTCACTGGAATGCACTAATCACCCAAAAAATATTACCGCCAGCCGGCGTGTAAATGGATTTAACTCTTTGAACGTACAATAGTGGTTGTGAAGCAGAAAGTCAGTTTATTGTACACAATCGGTCAATTGCAGCTTGCCGTTGGCTGGAAACTGTACGTTTAGGTCACTGGAATGCACTAATCACCCAAAAAATATTACCGCCAGCCGGCGTGTAAATGGATTTAACTCTTTGAACGTACAATAGTGGTTGTGAAGCAGAAAGTCAGTTTATTGTACACAATCGGTCAATTGCAGCTTGCCGTTGGCTGTAAACTGTACGTTTATGTCACTGGAATGCACTAATCACCCAAAAAATATTACCGCCAGCCGGCGTGTAAATGGATTTAACTCTTTGAACGTACAATAGTGGTTGTGAAGCAGAAAGTCAGTTTATTGTACACAATCGGTCAATTGCAGCTTGCCGTTGGCTGGAAACTGTACGTTTAGGTCACTGGAATGCACTAATCACCCAAAAAATATTACCGCCAGCCGGCGTGTAAATGGATTTAACTCTTTGAACGTACAATAGTGGTTGTGAAGCAGAAAGTCAGTTTATTTTGCACAATCGGCAAACTGCAGCACCAACTGTGCACGACAGCCACCAAAAAAAAAAGGGTGTATGTCACTTTAAATTTTCGATTCTTTGATAGCTGTGGCCCTAAGTAACGATTCTGTGTCCCTGAGTAACGATTCTGTCTCCCTGAGTAACGATTCTGTGTCCCTGAGTAACGATTCTGTGGCCCTAAAGTCTCTGTGGCCCTAACTTTGTCCCTTAATACACACAGGTCTGTCTTTCTTGAATGACCGGAGGCTAATGGAGAATTCTAAGATGGCCGCGATTTATAGCTCCACCATTACACAGTGCTGGCTGGCTGCTGATTGGCTAATGCGATCACATGTCATGAATGCATTATGGGTCAGCGCGCCTTGTCTGCGCGCCTTCCCAGAGATCCCCGCCCCATCTTCTCTGTCCATTTTCTCCGTCGCCACACATGTCGCCGCCATTTTTGGGAGAATTCGATTCGTGCATCCGAAGTTTGCTAATCTTCGGATTCGTCGCGAATAGAATTTTTCCAAATCTTCGGAACGAATTCCACTTCGTCATGTTCGATTCGCTCATCTCTAATAAGCACTATTAATCTATGCACCTATTTTATTTTATTTACTATATGAGTGATTAATAATCTAATTTTGCGCTGTTTATTTATATTTATATTGTTTGTGTTTTCACGATTTGCACAGCAGCAGTTTTAGAGTGTTATTTTGAAAGTTTTGGCGCAGGAATACGTTTTTTTGTATAAAATGTACTGAAATTTATATCCACGTACAGTATAATATGCACTCAGTACTTGGTCGGGGCTCTTTTTGCATTAATTACTGTATCAATGCGGCGTGGCATGGAGGGGATTAGCCTGTGGCACTGCTGAGGTATTATGGAAGCCCAAGTTGCTTTGATAGAGGCCTTCAGCTCTTCTGCATTGTTGGGCCTGGTGTCTCTCATCTTCCTCTTGACAATACCCCACAGATTCTCTATGGGGTTTAGGACAGGTGAGTTTCCTGGCCAATCAAGCACAGTGATACCATGATCATTAAACCAGGTATTGGCATTTTTGGCAGTGTGGGCAGAATTTCCTGGTAGAGGGCTGCGCTGACTTTGGACTTGATAAAGTCAACACCAAACACCAGCAGATGACATGGCTCCCTAAATCATCATTGACTGTGGAAACTTTATTTATTTCAGGTACTTAAATAGCGCCGTCAATTTACGCAGCGCTTTACATATATATTGTACATTCACATCAGTCCCTAACCCTCAAGGGGTGTACAATCTAAGGTCCCTAACTCACATTCATATACAAGGGCCAATTTAGACACAATCCAATTAACCTACCAGCATGTCTTTGTAGTGTGGGAGGAAACCGGAGTACCCGGAGGAAACCCACGCAGGCACAGGGAGAACATGCAAACTCCAGGCAAGAGGGGCCGTGGCTGGGATTCGAACCAATGACCCTAGTATTGCCAGGCGGAAGTGCTAACCATTTAGCAACTGTGCTGCCCATAGCCACTGTGCTGCCACTTCACACTGATCCTCATGCAACTTGGATTCTGTTCCTCTCCACTCTTCCTCCAGACTTTGAGATCTTGATTTCCAAACAAAATGCAATATTACTTTCATCCGAAAAGAGGACTTTGGATCACTGAGCTACAGTCCAGTCCTTTTTCTCCTTAGCCCAGGTAAGATGCTTCTGATGTTGTCTCTGGTTCAGAGTTGGCTTGACACAAGGAATGCGACAGTTGTAGCCCATATCCTGGATACGTCTGTGTTTCGGGGCTCCTGAAGCACTTACAACAGCTGTAGTCCACTTCTTGTGAATCTCCCCCAAATTCTTGAATGGCCTTTGCTTCACAATCTTCTCAAAGCTGCGATTATCCCTGTTGTTTGTGCACCTTTTTCTACCACACTTTTTCCTTCCACTCAACTTTCCATTAATATGCTTGGATACAGCACTCTGAACAGCCAGCTTCTTTAGCAATGAACTTTTATGGAGCGTGGTGATGACGTTTTTCTGGACAACTGTCAAGGCAGTCCTCCCCATGATTGTGTAACCTACTGAACAAAACTGAGAGCCCCAACAGCAGTGCCTCCTCCATCCCAG
The DNA here is from genome assembly GCF_062004578.1 of Staurois parvus. NCBI lineage: Eukaryota > Metazoa > Chordata > Amphibia > Anura > Ranidae > Staurois > Staurois parvus. Next base: position 7,647,577 of record NW_028318510.1, read on the forward strand.
CCATGATTGCAAGAAGTGAGGCAGAAGTAGCTGTTGGTGTGAATAAATACACACAACTGACACTTCTGTTTGGTGTTTCTGCAGTTTTGAGTTTGGCAAGTGTCACCTCCCCCCTGGTGCTGTGTGATTACTTTTGGCCACAGAATTGACCTTTGTTCTTATGTGTCTGGGTGCATACAAACATCCTTCCATAAATGTGATGACGAAGTTCCAGTCCTGAGACCTTTTGTGTGTGTGTGTGATAACTAATTTTAATGCGCAATTGTGGCTCCCACATATGTAAATAGATTTTCTTTTGTGTGCAATAAATTTATTACAAAAACTATTTGACTTTATTTACAGATTTATTGTGTTCCTCAGATTGCAACTGCTGAATTAAAAAAAAAGTATGGTCCCTGAAACTCAGTTTGGGAGCTGTTAAACGTTTTTGGGGGATTTTTTTTATTATTGTTATTTAACACCTTGCATGTGTGCAGAATAAAAAGGGTTTTTTTTTGTAGACTATTTGTACAGATGTTAACACAGTCCACTTAAGAAATGATGATCCAACACAGAAATCGTTCAATATTCAACATTTATTTTGACAGCAGCACCACAAATCAGGTACAGTCATTTACTTGTGTAAAAATCAGCAGTATTTATGGTGCTACATTTTGCACAGCACTTTACAAGAGGGGTAGAAGGACCTGCCCATAAGAGCTTACAGTCTAAAATGGATCACAATTTAACTGTCACAATGTAAGCTGGGAACAATATAAGGCTAATATTAACCAGGCAACACATTTTAATTGTACAACAAATCTCACCACCCCACTCACCCCCAATTTGTTAGGTGCAATATTCTCAAAAGCAAAACAGTACCTAAAAAACCCCAACATCATAGCACCATCACCCACCACCCCCCAGTTCCCACACACATACATTTCTGCATGATTAAGCAACCTATATCAAAGTTAGGAGTTGTAAGAGTAGAAGAGTTGGCACTTGTTACTAACAAATAGGATCAGCAGATGCTCACAAACCATAAACGCATGGTCAGACTGGAATAATACAAACAAGATTGAAGCCATGTCTACAAAAACCCACTTTTGAGGACCAAATGCACAACAATTACAGCAAAGACACATAAACATCAAAACAGCTTTAGTGGGGTTGGTCAATATGCACAATACACCCCCCCAAAAAGGGAAACCCCCCTGCCAAGGACTGAGCACATAATCTGGCCTCTTCTCAGGCCAAGCAAACCTGACTTCTGCAGTCCTTAACCAGTTGCCAACCAGCCACAGTACATTTAGTGCGGCAGGGCGGCACCACTGCACAAAATCACGTATATATATGTGATTTAGCATTTCGGGTAGGGGGCGCGCTCGTGGCGTGACCACCCTACTCGCGCTGCCCCTCGCGGCCGCGGGTATCAATCACCGGAGCCCGGCAATTACCGGCAATCACTGACAGGGAGAACGGCTGCAGTGTTTACACTGCAGCTCTCCTCCCTGTCAGTTTGAGCACTCTGTTCCGTATCACTGAGCTCAGCTTTCCGAATCAGTGTGTTACTGTGAAGTACACACCCTTCGCCCCCTAGTGAAACACTCCCTTCACACAGTTAACCCTTTGATTGCCTCCAAATGTTAACCCCTTCCTCCCCAGTGCCATTAGTACAGTGTCAGTGATTTTTTTTTGCACTGATCACTGTATTGGTGTCACTAGGGATGTCAGTGACCCCAAGTCAGTCCCCCCCCCCGTGTCAGAATGTCCGCCGCAGTCCCGCCATAAGTGCCTGATCACCGTCATAAGTCGCTGATCGATGCCATTATTAGTATAAAAAAAAATTCCAGTATATATACCGCCATTTGTAGACACTATAACTTTCACTTAAACCAATTAATTTACATGTATTTGGATTTTGTTTTAGCAAAGACATGTAGCAGAATACATTTTGATTTTTAAATTTTTTTGCTGGACATGTTTTATAGCAAAAAGTCCAAAATATTGTTTTTTTCTCACAATTGTTGGTGTTTTTTTTTATAGCGCAAAAAAATAAAAATGCACAGGTGATCAAATACCATCAAAAGAAAGCTCAATTTGTGGGAAAAAAAGGATGTAAATTTAATTTCGGCGCAGCGTTGCATGGCCGTGCAATTGTCAGTTTAAGTAACGCAGAGCCGTAACAAAAAACGCTTCTGTAACCACTTCCTGGCCCCCCTTAAGCAGAAATACTGCTACAGGGCGGCATGGGTGCGCAAAATCACATATATATAAGTGATTCGCACTCCAGTGGTTTTCACACCCCTCCCAGATAGCATCAGATTGCCATCAGTACACCAGTAATCACATTTAACCCCTTGATTGCCAGGAACACGCTCATGCACAATAAACCTCCTTTGCTAGTATAGTGTCTGAACAGATCAATATCTTTGATCAGATCAACACTATACCAGCGTTTACATTAGTATAGTGTCCCCAAAAATGAAGCGTTAGTGGGATCAGCCCCTCTGTCAGCACCTCCGTTTAGCCCCTACTCTTACCCCCCCCCCTTCTCCCCCAGCAAGTGCAGTGTCAGTAGGTCACTATCACGTGATACATTCCACACAAAACCGCAGTGTTCTCAGAATCAGGCCTGATCTCTGTTAGCTCTTGCCGGTAAATTTTGATGACTCTCATATGCACCAGAGTGCCAGTACTAGAGCCGCTCTACCTTTTGGTGAACTGGCAAGCACCAGCGGCCTAGTACATCCTGGTCTTTCACATACCAGCACTGTAGTATCACTTGGTGACGTGGCAAGTCCCACAAGTGCAGTACAAGCTGGTGCTGTGGCGAGCACAAGTATTGTCCCACAACCACCACTGATCTTGGTTTGCTTAGATAATGTAAGGGCAGAGGAGACATCTAGAATCTGATAGACCCCAGATTTCTAAAAAAAAAATATATGACAATGCCCATTGTCCCCCATGTGCGCACACCTGTGTGCGCAAGCGTTGACCCTGTGCCTGTATGTAAACAGCAGTTGCACCATGCATGTGAGGTATCGCCGTGAACGTCAGATCAAGGGCAGTAATTCTAACACTAGACCTTCTCTGTAAATCTAAAATGGTAGCTTGTAAAGGCTTTTGAAATGTTGTCTATGAATATTAAAAACATATGCAGTTTGTCACCATTGCACGGGGCATGCACAGTTTTAAATAATGCCATGTTTGGTATCTATTTACTTGGCATACCATTATCTTTTATATTTTAACAAATAATTGGCCAATATATTGTGTTTTTGTGCATTAAAAGTAAAAAAAAATTTTTTTTTTTTAAATTTGCTTTTGAAAAATAGCTGCGTGAGTACTATGTGACATAAAAAATGTAGCACCCACCATTTTATTCACTAGGGTATCTCCTTTAAAAAAATATAATATTTGGGGGATTACATTAATTTCCTAGTAATAAATACAGATTTTTTTCATGTGAAAAAAAAGTATCAAAAAAGGCTTGGTCTTCAGGTGGTTAGAAGAGTGAATGATGTGTAGCATAAACTTCTAATGCTGGGCATACAATGTCCCCACCCCCCAAAATGACCCCTTTTTGGAAAGTAGACACCCCAAACTATTTTCTGAGAGGCATGGTGAATCAATAGAAGAATTTATTTATTTACCACAAGTATTTGGAAAATGACACAAAAATTGTTTTTTTTTTGTACACAAAATTGTCAATTAAATGATTTACTGCTCACACATGCCATGGGTATATGTGGAATTACTCCCCAAAATACATTCTGCTACTTCTCCTGAGTATGGGGGTACCACATGTGAGAGACGTTTTGGCGGTCTAGCCAAGTACAGGACCCCAAAATCCAAAAAGCACCTTCAGGCTTTTAAAGGGCTTTATTTACCCATTACACTTCCTGACTACCTATCACAGTTGCGGTGGCCCTGAAATGCCACAAGTTTTTGGAAAATGAAGAAAAAAAGCAATAACATATTTTTTCTTTTCTTTATATTTCAAAACCTTGTGAGAAAAAAATGTGATCTACAAAATACTCACCATGCCTCTTTTTAAATTCCTTGGGGTGTCTACTTTCCAAAAAGGGGTCATTTGGGGGGGGGGTGTTGGTGGTATCCTGGCATTTCAGGGCCTCCGAAACTGTGATAGTTAATGAGGAAGTGTAATGAGGAAGTTACGCACCTTCAGGCTTTCAAAGTGGTCATTGGATTTCCGGCTCCTGTATGTGGCTAGGCTCCCAAAAAGTCTCACACGTGTGGTATCCCCATACTCAGTAGAAGTAGCAGAATGTATTTTGGGGTGTAATTCCACATATACCCATGGCTTGTGCAAGAAATATATCATTTAAATGACAACTTTGTGTAAAAAAAAAAATATATGTTTTTGTCATTTTCCAGAAACTTGTGGGAAAAAAAAAATCTTCCATGATCTCAATATGCCTTTCAGCAGATAGCTTAGGGTGTCTACTTTCTGAAAAGGGGTCATCTGGAGATGTTTGTACTATCCTGGTATTTTAGCACCTCAAGAAATGTGATGGGCAGTCAGAAAATAAAAGCTATGTAAATTTCATTATCTATACCATAGTTTGTAGACACTATAACTTTCACACAAAGCAATCAATATACACTTATTGGGATTTTTTAATCAAAAACATGTAGCCAAATACATTTTGGCCTAAATTCATGACAAAATGTTAGTTTTTTGGATATTTTTTATGACCGAAATGAGAGAATATTGTTTTTTGGTTTTTTTAAAAAAATTTTCTTCAAAAATTGTTTTTGTTTATAGCGCCAAAAATAAAAAGCGCACAGGTGATCACATACAACCAAAAAAAAGTTCTATTTGTGTGAAAAAAAGGACATATATTTAATTTATGTAACGTATTGCATGACCGCGCAATTGTCAATTAAACTAGTGCAGAGCTGTATAGCAAGAAAAAAGAGGGGTAAATTGCATACCATAGTTTGTAGACACACTAACTTTCACAAAAAGCAATCAATATACACTTCTTAAGATTTTTTTAACCAAAAACATGTACCAGAATACATTTTGGCCTAAATTTATAACTAACTTTGAGTTACTGTATTTTTCGCCGTATAAGACGCACCGGACCATAAGATGCACCTAGGTTTTAGAGGCAGAAAACAGGAAAAAAAAAATTCTGAACTAATGGACTGCAGACACAGTACAGGAGATGACCAGAGACTGCGGACAGCACAGGGATGACCAGAGACTGCGGACAGCACAGGGATGACCAGAGACTGCGGACAGCACAGGGATGACCAGAGACTGCGGACAGCACAGGGATGACCAGAGACTGCGGACAGCACAGGGATGACCAGAGACTGCGGACAGCACAGGGATGACCAGAGACTGCGGACAGCACAGGGATGACCAGAGACTGCGGACAGCACAGGGATGACCAGAGATTGCGGACAGCACAGGGATGACCAGAGATTGCGGACAGCACAGGGATGACCAGAGACTGCGGACAGCACAGGGATGACCAGAGACTGCGGACAGCACAGGGATGACCAGAGACTGCGGACAGTACAGATGACTGCTGACCTTTGGGGAGGTGGGGAGCGGGTACCTGAATTTGACAGGTACCCGTTCTTACTTCCACAGAGTTTTTGTTTGATCTTACCTGTTCCTCGATCCAGCTGTGTGCTGTCTTCCCGGCTTCTGTAATGGCGCTCGGCATGACAGCCAGGTGCCCAGTGCGCATGAGCGAGAAGCACTTGCGCTTTGTGATTGGTCCGGCGGCTTCTGGGATCTGCCATGTGTCCCAGGTACCGCCTTACCATTCACAAAAAGCATCGCTTCTTGCGCATGCGCACTTGGCACCCGGCTGTCATGCCCAGTGCCCACACTACAGAAGCCGGGAAGACAGCGCGCCGCTGAATAGAGGAACAGGTAAGGTCCCGCTGCAGAGCTGAGCGGCCGGCCAGGTATTCTGACACGGCCGCGGTGGAAATACTGGACCGGCCGCTCCATATTCGCCTTATAAGACGCACTGACATTTCCCCCCCAGTTTTGAGGAAGAAAAAGTGCGTCTTATACGACGAAAAATACGGTACTATAAATTTTTTATAGCCAAAAGTAAAAAATATAGTTTTTCTTCAAACGTTTCAGTCTTTTTTTGTTTAAAGCGCGAAAAATAAACAGCACACAGGTGATCAAATACCACCAAAAGAAAGCTCTATTTCTGTGAAAAAAAGGACGTAAATTTTGTGCCGAATAGCAAAAAGAGGCCTGGTCATTAAGAGGGGTAAATCTTCTGGAGGGCAAGTGGTTAATATAACACAGGTTGTGTTGTTAGCTCATCATGCCTGCCTCAAGTGATTGCACCTGATTAGCACACCTCATTAGCATACATGCTCCTTCCAACTGTGTTAGCCCTTGGCTATGTGCATCAATTCAGGGACTACAGGCCAAAGATCTAAGTCATTAGCATAAACAGAAAGAAAGCAACAGTTATCAAAGCATATGTACCAGTGCAGGGTACAGCAGAAAATGTGAAATGTCCCTGGGCATGCTCAATGATTAAAACATAATACAAGTTGTAAGTCCTTGGGCATGTGCAGGGCACAGAATAGGAAATCTCACATTTGTGACGGCTCCTTCACCCAGTTTGCTGACAGTCATCAACATTGTCATCAGTAGCCAAACACATGTCCAGTATTCCCATCTATTCCAATGGCTCTAGTTCCCCCCCAATGCAGTGTGTTCTTGTGCAGCCCACCAAATTAGAACAGAATGAATGTGTTCTGGATTGACCTACACTGGGACATGGCCAGGCACTTCCTAAACGCATTTTTGCCTGCAAATTCTGTGGTTTGTTAGCACCTGCTGGCATCATAGCAACCAGTGACTCATCCCTGCTGTCAGCCCTGATTCCCCAGTGACAGCAGAATGGAAACAACAAAGCCAGCATGTTCCAAAAAAGCATGGACCCTTCAGATTGTCATGGATTTGAAGAAGAACCCCATACCCAAAAAACGTGTGGCGTCCTGCCCAGGGGCATCCCTAGGGTTGGTGTCACCCGGTGCGATAACACTTGGTGACACCCCCTCCGATGATTCCCGCAGAATGGATTGGATCTGCGGATTGAGCATAATGGATTGAAGTCCGATCCATTATGCTCCCCAATCCGCAGATCCGATCCATCCTGCGGGGATCGTCGGCATGTAACCTATACTTGGTGACACCAGACCCGCTCCACGAAAAGATAAGCTGTAAAGAAAGCCGACGATCCCCACAGGATGGATCCGATCTACGGATTGGGGAGCATAATGGATCTGATCCATCCTGCGGGGATCGTCGGCATGCAACCTATACAGGGTGACAGTGGACCCGCTCTACGAAAAGATAAGCTGTAAAGAAAGCCGACGATCCCCACAGGATGGATCCGATCTACGGATTGGGGAGCATAATGGATCTGATCCATCCTGTGGGGATCGTCGGCTTGCTTTACAACTTACCTTTTCGTGGAGCAGGTCCAGTGTCACCCCGTGTGTAGGTGTCACCATTGCGGCGTGCACCCCCCGCACCTGCCTCGGAACGCCACTGTTCCTGCCAAATCACTAACACACCCTTGTCTGAGCATACAGTACTACAGGCCAGGAAAGGGGGGGGGGGAGATGAGTGAGTCCCACCCCCACACACACATACACACACACTTTTTATTTTGAAATGTCAGCTCTTTTGTCTACATTATGTGAAACCTTGTAAAATGTACCAGATTGCAAAAAACACATATAAAAACATGCATTATTATTATTACAGGTACTTACATAGCACCATCCATTTACACAACGCTTTACATATGTATTGTACATTCCCATCAGGCCCTGCCTTCAAGCAGCGTACAATCTATGGTCCCTGACTCACATTCATATACTAGGGACAATGTAGGCAGGAGCCAAAACAACTACCAGCAAGTCTTTGGAGTGTGGGAGGAAGCCCACACAAGCACAGGGTGAACATGCAAACATCAAAGCAGGTAGGGCCTGGTTGGGATTCAAACCGATGACCTTAGTGCTGGTAGGTAGAAGTGCTAACCACTTAGCCACTGTGCTGCCACAAACATGTAGGGTGCATCAGTGTGGTGTGAACCGGCCCTAAGTCCCTGGGCATGCTCAGTGTAACAAGCAATACATCTCAAATGGAATACAAATGTGGTGCTGTGCTACTAAATCAGATGTGATTTTGCTATATGTATCCCAATACAAAGAATCATATTATCCAAAGAGGGTGACACCACTATTCCAAAATGACACATAAGAAACATAAAGCAGGGATTCACTGTTCTCACCTCCGCTCTGCCATGTACATTAAGCCATACAGCTTATCCTTGGACAATGCATGATATTTATTACACAAAATCTGCGGGCCGCACTATGGAATGTATGGAACACTTGCTCATCGCTTACATGGCTTAATGTACATGGGGGAGGAGAGGTGCAAACAGTGAATCCCTGCTGATGTACCCTGGAGTTCCTAGGTGCCATTGAACAACCTGTTGTGATCTGCCATGTGGTTCCAAGGCTGGTGATGGATAATTGCTGACAACATGCTGCTATAAGACCGCCTATACTTTTGGGTCTTATCACTTGGTAAGAGGCTGCAATTGGTGTTGGTGTGGAATTCACAAGGCTGCTTATTGTCATTCATGAGTGAAAACATATGGCAAGATTTGCAATGATGGTGGAACTCCCCTACACATAACTATCTACTTTATTTGGACATTTACATATAGGTGGTGGACTTCCACCTATGTTTATTGGTTTATGAATTGATATTTTTTCTTTATTGGTGTGTCACTGTGGAATAGTGGTGTCACCCTCTGAATTTGTTTGTTTTATCATATTTATGTATATTTTATGACACATATCACATTTTTGGGATAATATTATGATTCTTTGTATTGGGATACATATGACCAACACATCAAATTTAGTAACACAGCGCAGCATTTGCAGTCCTTTTAATTTTGCTACAGCACTGGTGTTTGGTTAGATGCTGAGCACCAAGTGCAGTTTTCCTACCGTTTAGTTAATATATCTCAAAAGTCTAAGTCCCTGAGCATGTTCAATGCACTTGGAAGTACAAAAAAAATGAAAACTAGCATTATTTAAAAAACAAGAAATGATAAATATTGTATAAGAAGCAAAAAAAAAAAACAAAAACAAACGTTAAATAAAATTACAAAGGAAATGGAAAAGTTCTTAGAATATCAATGCTGGTGTTTCTGTGCATAGTAACAGTTCTATAGTTACAAGCATTGATGTATACTAGTAAATATATATAGAAATGTTAGCCTGTTTATTAACCACACTTTTGGAAAAACAGGTTCACTCTGTCCAACGGCATTTTCATACTTGCCAACAAAGGAATTTACTGTAGCAGTTTCCAAAAAACAACAAAGTGAAGGCACTTCCAAGGACTTCTAGTCTGGGCATGCTCAGTCATGTCACTACTGAGATGTTTGCACTAGGTGAAATCAATGCCTGTTTGGATTTTTTTAAATATATCACTTTATACAGACAAATTTAGAATTCTTTTAAAGCTGTTATTCTTTAAAATGTTCAACATATGTATAGGAAGTATAAATTGCTTGAGGTCATGGCATTAAAAAGATTTTTCCCTGCTGTTCGCATGCGTGCCCTACCCGCGTTGCCATTCGCGGCCGGGCTGTCTATCACCGGGTTCCGACCGGAAATTATTGATATGGATCTAATTCAGGGGACATTTATTTTTTAATAATGGACTTGTCAACAACTGGCATTTTTTTTTTTACTTCTTCCACTTCTTTGGTGACTGATTAGATGTACTATGTACCCCATAATCATTCACATAGGGGGAGCTAGGACCTGGGGTCCCCCCTGTTAAAGGAGGCTTCCAATACAATAAGCCACCCCGCTCGCAGACCCCCCACAACCACAGCCCAGGGTTGTGGCGAACAGAACCTTGTCCCTATCAACATGGGGACAGGGTGCTTTGTGGGGAGGCCCCCTATCCCAAAGCACTCCCCCATGTTGAGAGCATGTGGCCTGGTAAGGTTGGGGGGGCCACTCACTCGTTCCCCCTTTTCCTGATTTGCTGGCCCGCATGCTCAGAAAAAGGTCTGATATGGATCTTGGGGGAGGCCCTACGCCGTTTTTTTTTGGGGGGGGTGGGTGGCATGGGGTTCCCCTTAAAATCCATATAAGACCGGAAGGGTCTGGTATGGATGGGGGAGGTGCCATTTTTTTTCTCAAAGTGTTACTAAACCCAAAACAGTAAAATTAGTCTGTATATGCAGTAAAGCATGCTTGTTATACTCACTGTGGAACCTATAGAGTTAATCCTCTGCATTACATACAAAGCCTGTTTGATCCTGACTTCTCTGATCCTCCCCTTCTTCCAGTGCCCCCCCTCTTATCTCCTGATAAGACATATTATGTGGAGACACTCTGCACATGCTCATTTTGGTGTGTATTGCTAAAGAGGGGTTTTTTTTTCTTGGGAGAGGGCATGTGATCAGCACAGGGCCAATCAGCACTGTCCAGACAGAGGTCAGGGTTTCTGCATCCTCCTAGAGCAAAATGAAAACTCATCCTACAAGCTTTAACCAGCGCTCTGCTGGACATGATAGAAGTCACAAGACTGCTCTAACTGCTGATGAGAAAAGGCATTTGCAGTTTATATTTACTAAAATAATTGCATTTCCATGTTGTGTGTACCGTCGGAGACCAGATATAGTGAATGCAGGGTCCTGGGTTTAGTAACACTTTAATTTTTCATTGCCAGCAATTGATGTTCTAACATTCAGCTGTCAGTGGGGAAACCACTGACAGCTGATGAGTCACCAGTTGTTAAGGACGCGTTGGCCTTCTCCTTAACAACCAGCTATTCTTCACAAAGAATTCGGATTGGTTGATACATTTTCGAGCAATAAGAATCAAATTCTGAAACGAATCTACGAAACAAAACTAAACGAATTCTGAAACGAATCTACGAAACAAAACTAATTTTTCAGTTCTGTACATGTCTAATAATGAATGAATCCTAAATTCATTTTGTTCTATTCAATACTTTTGGAATCATGTGACTCCAGTCGATATCATCCAATCTTTGTGAGATGGACTAGCAGGGATGAATCAGAGTACCTAAGTAATCCCCCGAAATAATGAATTTACACATTGAAACAAATATAGCCAATCTTCCAAAATAAAGTCCAAAAATATAAATCGATTTGGAACAACGAATATACAAAAGAAATATAAATATATGAAAAAAAAATCTGAAAGCGAATCATTCTAACATAATATGATGAAATAAAAGTGAATTGATCAAAAATGATTTTTTTGCATTGTCAATATCTCTATTGACTATATGTTTATGAAGATGGTGATGTAAAAACTCAGATTTTAAACATTCTAAGAATAACAGAGGTCACTAAGGAATTCCATGCACTAGGCTGGCTTCATTGCTGTCTGTGTGGTCAGAGAGTTTAAGAGTAAGATTTGTATTTATTACAAGGGGGAAGGGGCATCATGCTGATACCCTACACAGGGTGCCATGCAACACTCCCCTGCCCATATATAAAATATTTTACCTAATATCTCTAATATGACCAAACATATTTTTCGGAAACCTCACCTAATCGAGATAACCTGTGGTGTCATATTCCAGCCTCATTAACCACTTCAAGTCCAGACACTTTCACCCCCTTCCTGTTTTTTTGCTATATAAATGAAAAAGTCCAAACATTTTGAAAAAAAAGTGTTTTTCTTATAAAATTTTCAAATAAATAATCTTTCTTCATAATTCTTGGCCAAAATGTATTCAGTTATCTTTTTAGTAAAAAAAAAATAACCCAAATTAGTTTATAACCAAAAATTATAATTTTTCAAAAAAATTTTTTTACATTTTTTTTATTTTTTTATATTATTATTTATGGTTTCTTTTTTAACATACTGTCACCCTAGCAGTACAGTGTAACCATAGTGACACTGTACTACTTGTGGGGGGTGATGAAGAGTTTTTTGTTTTTTTTTACACTGATTGCTTTTACACCCAAAAGCAATCATTTCTCCTGCTCGCTTTTTAAAAACTTTTTTTACATATTTATTATATTTTTTTATATTATTATTAGTTTTTTTTTTTTTTAACATACTGTCACCCTAGCAGTACAGTGTCACCATAGTGACACTACTACTTGTGGGGGGTGATGAAGATTTTTTTTTTTACACTGATTGCTTTTACACCCATAAAGGCTGTAAAAGCAATCATTTCTCTTTTTCTCTGGCTGCATTCTTGCAGCCATTGAGAAATACTGAGAGAGTTGTGATTGGTCACAGCTTGTCACATGGTACAAGGCCTTTGTGAATAGCCTTGTACCATGTGACCTCTGTGATCATTCACTATTAGTGAGCAATGATGTCAGGAAGTGACATCATGTTTACTACTATTCATGTGATCACTGATTGGCCAATCATTGATCACATGATCGGGACCTCACACAGAGGTCCCGTACAGCGATCAGTGTTTAGCGGATACAGTGGGCACCGGATCGCGGTGCCGTGCACTCCCAGGGAGCGCGCACAGGTAATGGATGTGGGAGGACGTTTATAAATGACAACCCGCTCCTGTACTGCTCCCGTCTGGCAGTTTATGTACATGGGCCGGACGGGAAGTGGTTAAAGAGGGTATCATCCAACTTTCACTAAACCGCATATGTTTACAGCAGAACAGATATCTGTTGTTGTCGTTATTCACTGCTGAACAATCAAATTCCCTCATCTGGCCAGTGTAAAGGCATAGATGTTCACCATTACAAAAAAAACTGTATACGCAGATAGGGGGTGTCTGTTGATGAAAACCAGCTGTGTAGCTTTGACCAAAACTGAATAATGCCCTTGTTATAGGTGTAGTCCATTGACATACCTCAGGAATCCTGATCTGAAAACTCCAATGCTAAGGCATTGCTAAGAGGGGTCCAGCTATTAATGTTCACCATCACAAGAGTGAGCTCTTTCTCTGGGGCAAATCTCCTGACATGCATTAAATCTCCTGACATGCATTAAATCTCCTGACATGCATTGTCTCTCCCCTGATACAGTAGCTCTCGCTTCCTAAACACAGAACATCACATGAAAATACATTGGAAACTTTTTACAAAAATCAAACCACAGTTTTTACTTCCTTCTTGGCCTGTTCTCTGAGATTTATATAATTTAGGCTGGCTTCATAATCCCTTCTGTTGTTGTACATCAGGGTTTTTAGGGCTCCTCCAGAGGTTGACAGAGGTTCCCTGAGTAACGAGCAAGTTCTACCTATCAGATAAGCTCCCTCTGACAACATTGATCTTTTTAGCTCAGTGGCCATCCCACTGAATCAGCCCACTGGCCATCCTACAAAGGACCATTCCATGTCCTTCCATAGCCGAGTTGCCAGTCACTCCTGCCAGTGGTGTATTTAGGTTTCATGCTGCCCTAGGCAATACAAAAATCAGCCCCCCCCCCCCAAGGAGAGACCCTGACACCAACCAATACCCCTGTCCCCCATGAAGAGAGCCTGACATTGACCAATACCCCAGCCCCCTCCTCACCCAAGAGAGCCTTCCACTACTACTGCACCCCATACCCTGGACACCCCACTCTCCTCAGCAAGAGAGAGAAGACACTCACTTTCACAGCTCCGAACATCCCCGGGAACAAGAGTCAGGCTCTTCATGCACCATCAAGCAGCCCTTCTCGTATCCCAACTGGTCCCCATGCTGCGTGTGTCCCCTCTTCCATTCCTTCTTCCAGGGGGGTGGTGCTGCTGCTGTATTTCACCAAAATTGACATTTTTGTTGCTAGGGGTGACAGAAATCTAACTTGTATCTTAGTGCAAATTTCTGGGAAAATCACTAAGCCAATCACACAAGCAGGAAATGACATTTTTAGGGGGCATTCTGTACAACATCTGTATACAGAACACCTCCAGGTAGACATATTGCATTGCATTTTACAGAAAATTACAGCACTGCAGATTGAAAAGGAAAGGTAATTTTTAATAACATTCAATTACAATTTGACTTGAGTAGCAGTTGTATACGCTATATTATTTTTTTATTTGCTCATTTTTTTCCCATAAAAGTGGAGTTACCCTTTAAGGCTGATATTGACTCACAAAAGAGGTTTCTTTTTCAGTAACTCCATCTGTACTATCATTTTTTCCACAATTATGTGCAGATTTTAAATATTTCCTTATAGCCCTGCAATATAACTGCTCACTGATAACACTGAAACTACTTTATGGGATATTTTGACCTATCAACGCTACTAACGTCACACCGGAAACTAGTCTAACGTAAGTAAATAAATATATCTTTACGATGAATGACATTGGCTGACTGAAAATAATATTTACCCCGTGAAACACATTTGTGTCATGTGAATTTCTGACAATATGCATTTATGGCAAAGCAGAGTGTAGCTGTAGGCATTCTCTAAAACCAAAGAGAAATGTGTACAAAATAACCAGCATAAATAAACCCAACACATAAAAGAAAATCCTGAGTTCAGGTTACCTGTAACATAGCCCAAGGTAAGGCAGGGGTCACATGATCCATTTATTTACACTCTGTCATGTGATCCAGCTGAATTCTACTTCTCTGGAGGTGTGCTGTTGTGTGAAAACAGATCTCTGGACTTCAGTGGAAAAGCACACAAAATGCACAAATACTACTTAGGTCATTTGTATGATTGTCGTGTCTTCTCTTGCTTCCTAAACACAGAACATCACATGAAAATACATTGGAAACTTTTTACAAAAATCAAAACACAGTTTTTACTTCCTTCTTGGCCTGTTCTCTGAGATTTATATCATTTAGGCTGGCTTCATAATCCCTTCTGTTGTTGTACATCAGGGTTTTTAGGGCTCCTCCAGAGGTTGAAAGAGGTTCACTGAGTAATGAGCAAGTTCTGCCTCTCAGATAAGCTCCCTCTGACAACATTGATCTTTTTAGCTCAGTGTCCATCCCACTGAATCAGCCCACTGGCCATCCTACAAAGGACCATTCCATGTCCTACCATAGCCGAGTTACCAATAGTGTCACTCCTGCCAGTGGTGTATTTAGGTTTCATGCTGCCCTAGGCAATGCAAAAATTGGCTCCCCCCCCCCAAGGAGAGACCCTGACACCAACCAATACCCCCGTCCCCCATGAAGAGAGCCTGACATTGACCAATACCCCAGCCCCCACCCAAGAGAGCCTTCCACTACTACTGCACCCCATACACTGGACACCCCCCTCCCCTCGGCGAGAGAGAGAAGACACTCACTTTCACTGCCCCAGACATACCTAGGAACAAGAGTCAGGCTCTTCATACACTATCAAGCAGCCCTTATCGTATCCCAACTGGTCCCCATGCTGCGTGTGTCCCCTCTTCCATTCCTTCTTCCGGGGGGTGGTGCTGCCCCCCTGAAAAAATGCAGCTGCCCCCCTGAAAAATGCCACCGTAGGCAAATGCCTTGCTTGCCTTGTGGTAAATACACCCCTGACTCCTGCACATGTGTGCAAGAGTTCTGATGGAACGGCATGGGTATGCCATTCTTTCAGAGTGCATGCGCTGGTATTGTCTCTAGCTGCTGCTCTGTAGAATATCTCCTGAATGGTGAACGTATAGCAGATATTCATTTTACCTACAGGTAAGCTTTATTGTAAGCTTACATGTATGTAAAAATACACATACACAAGGTTGTCATGAGAGGGTTATGAAGAGTGCCATTACTGGCCTCTCTTTGAAAATGCTAGTTACAGTACCTGGCCATATCTGCATTTAATAGTTTGAAGTCTCAGACCGGAAACAACATGTTGTAAATAAGTCAACAAAATGTCCAAATTCCTATCCTTTATTCTTATTCCAGATCAGTGATTCAGAAAACACTACAGCCAAAGTATCAGCATGACAACTAGGCATTTAATATTATTATTATTATTATTCAAGATTTATATAGCGCCAACAGTTTATGCAGTACTACAATTTGAGGGGGACAGTACAATTACAAAACAGTTTGATACAGAAGGAATTGGAGGGTCCTGCTCATGGAGGTTACAATCTAAAGGGAGGGGGAGGTGGTACAAAAGGTAAAAGTTGATAGAGGTGACTCAAGTACAGTTTTTAGGTGGAGGTGGGGGAGGCTTCCCTTAATTAATGAGTTTTCAAGGATTATCTAAACCCCTAAACACGCCGTTATAAATTATCTCATGAAATTACACTTTTAAATGTTTTATGCAGAATAAAGTTACAAAAATAAATATTAACAACAACAACAATAAGCAATGTAAATATAAAAGGAAAATAAGTGCTTTACATCAATAGGGAAACAAAATGATGCACAGTGTGGAGGTCAGAGGTGTGACGCATAGTGCAGGGAGAGGAGTGCGGAGTGTATGGCTGTAGGAAGGAAGGAAGGAAAGAAGGAAGGGAAGGAAGAGAAGGAAGAGAAGGAAGGAAGGAGAGGAAAGAAGGAAGGAAGGAGAGGAAAGAAGGAAGGAAGGAAGGACAGGAAGGAAGGAAGGAAGGAAGGGAGGGAGGAAGGGAGGGAGGAAGGAAAGGAGAGAGGGAAGGAAGGAAGGTCAGACTCATATGGATGGTTCCCGTCTCACTGGCTCAGTCAGAAGCATCACAGGGCTGCTGGTTGCTCTATATTCAATTTCCCACCCACACATCCCCTTCTCAGAAGCTGCATGGACTGGATTGTGGCACAGAGGGAGGCAGAGCAGATTCAACCTCTCTCCTCTCCTATTAGTGCAGAGGATGGGGGGAGGGGCTGGGCACTGAGGAGCACACTGGGGGGCCCAGAAAGAAAGGGAAATCTGATGGAAGTGGGGAGTGATCGGTGCAGTGGGGGCAGTAACACGCACCAGTCTCCCTGTATGGCTTTCAGTGAAGCAGCTGGAAGCTGATTCTCCTCCTCTCCCTCCCACAGCTTGCAGATATCGGTGCTTGTAACTGCCCCCACTACACTGATCACACCAGACTGTCAATTTCACCTGCTACAGTCTGCGAGCCTAATTTATAGGGGGGGGGGGTAGTGGGCAAGGAATAACATAGCAGGGGCAATTGCCCCCCTGTAGTAGCGACGCTTCCATGTGGCAGTGACAGGAGAGAGAACCTGGAGGGGAGAGACAGAACAGTGCAAACCTCCTCCCAGCCCTTTCCTCCTCTCTAGCTCAATCACAGCATCTGTCACACAGAGACACTCAGTGGCAGCCACTGCTCCAACTGCACTCCACTCCCCTGCAACTCTCAGCAAACTATCATTATATGGGCTGTGAGCACCTGGACCCACACCCTGCTGGTTGACTTCCAACTCTAGACACTGGAGTGGAGATTTCTTCCCTCCCAAGGCACTTTGAACTCTCCAAACTACAGAGCCCCATCCAGAAATATCAAAATCTGGAGAAACCTACAACAGCAGTTTTCTGCACTCAAAATCTACACTCTGCAGTTCTGTACTTCGCACATGTGCAGACCCTGTGTTTATTACCAAACCATTTCTACCTGCTTTTATCCTGTGACAGGGCCCTGCGCTGTTACAATATACACACACTATATTGCCAAAAGTATTCGGACACCTACCTTTACACACACACATGAACTTTAATGGCATTCCAGTCTTAGTCCATAGGGTTCAATATTGAGTTGGCCCAACCTTTGCAGCAATAACAGCTTCAACTCTTCTAGGAGAGCTGTACACAAAGTTTAGGAGTGTGTCTATGGGAATGTTTGATTATTCTTCCAGAAGTGCATTTGTAAGGTCAGTCATTGATGTCAGATGAGAAGGCCTGGCTCCGCTGTAACTCATTCCAAAGGTATTTTATCGAGTTGAGGTCAGGACTCTGTGCAGGTCAGCCAAGTTCCTCCACCGCAAACTCGCTCATCCATGTCTTTATGGATCTTGCTTTGTGAACTGGTGCGCAGTCATGTTGGAACACCAAGGGGCTATCCCCAAACTGTCCCCACAAGTTGGGAGCATGAAATTGTCCAAAATGTCTTGGTATGCTGACGCCTTAAGAGTTCCCTTCACTGGAACTAAGGGGCCAAGCCCAACCCCTGAAAAACAAACCCCACACCATAATCCCCCCTCCACCAAACTTTACACTTGGCACAATGCAGTCAGACAAGTACTGTTCTCCTGGCAACCGCCAAACCCAGACACATCCATCTGATTGCCAGACAGAGAAGTGTGATTGGTCACTCCAGAGAACACGTCTCCACTGCTCTAGAGTCCAGTAGTGGCGGGCTTTACGCCACTGCATCTGACGCTTTGCATTGCACTTGGTGATGTAAGGCTTGGATGCAGCTGCTCGGCCATGGAAACCCATTCCATGAAGCTCTCTATGCACTGTTGTTGTGCTAATCTGAAGGCCACAAAACATTTGGAGGTATTTAGCTATTGACTCTGCAGACAGTTGGCGACTTCTGCTCACTGTGCACTTCAGCATGCGCTGACCCCACTCTGTCATTTTCGCTGTTATTCCCAGTTGCTTCCACTTTGTTATAATACCACTAACAGTTGACCGTGGAATACTTAGTAGCAAGGAAATCTCACAGATGGACTTATTGCACATGTGGCAACCTATCACGGTACCACACCTGAATTCACTGAGCTCCTGAAAGCGACCCATTCTTTCACAAATGTTTGTAGAAGCAGTCTGCATGCCTAGGTGCTTGATTTTATACACCTGTGGCTATGGAGGCGATTGGAGCACCTGAATCCAATAACTTAGAGGGCTGGCCCAATACGTTTGGATATATATATATATATATTGCTTTCTTCTTCTTTTTTTCTTTTCCTCTACATTTGAATTGTTAGTTTGTTATCTAGCTCAGCCATATTAAAGCCTTCTTAATCTATCCCAGTCTATATTTAATCTTGACTTTCCTTTGATTTGTTAATGTATTTTCTCTAGTGCTTTGGGCTAAATCAAATAGCTGGCCTGTTTGTTCAAGTAAATTACATTTGTTGATACAAGACATCAAGATTTTAGTTTTCAATTTAGAAAAAAATCAATCCCTCAGGTGCAGAAATGGAACTTATATTACAGTTTAAGGAAGATTGCTATGGAAAAACTAGGAAAATTGCATCAGCTGTATTAAATAAATATCCAAAAGTGAAGCACAAAATAGCCATCAAACACAAAATATGAGGGGAATCAGAGTTTAACGGTGTGGCAAGGGTTATAAAATACAAGTGTACAGACACAGACAGCATTCAACTGATGTTTCAGAAAGGACATGAGGTAGTTTAGACTTTAAAAATAAAATACAGTTGTGAACCTGACAAGAGAACACTTTTTCTTGGAGGGTAAATTAACAGTAGTCAGGATTTAGCACTCAAGTTGCTGGCTGGGCCTTGGAACATCATTTAGCAGCACAAAAAAACTAAAGTGTTCACAATATGTTATTCCTATCAATGGACCTGTAGCTTCACAAGCTATGGCACCCAAAGAAACCCCCTCTGCTAGGATCACCTCTTCTATATAGAACTATTTCTTGCTTTATTGTTCCTAGAATATTGTGTCATGTATTACTGGGACTGAAAATTAAGGATAATCCATCATTTTAAGTTGCCACTCGAATAGGAATAGAGGGAAAATCTTCAAATGGTGACACTTAAGCTGGCTATACACCAGTAGTTTATGAACAAATGTTCATATGAACATCTATACGAACATTTTTGTTAGTACATTCAATTGCACAATTAATGTTTTTTAAAAGTACTTAAAAATGTTTGCTTTTAACACTCAATTTTGGAGTGAATGGACTTACTCAAATGAAATCCATGCATTCTAGAAAAATTTAAATTTTCTTTTTTCATTGCAGTCAAAAACAAATGTTGATTTAACTCCATTAATAATTAATAATAATTAATTAATCAAGCAAACATTCTTAGAGCAAAATTTTAATTTTTCAAAACAAAATTCTGCTATTATATGTCCAGCTTTATTTTGGTGACAACTGTCTTTTATACCTTTCTTTCACTTTGGAGTGATTTCCTCATGTTTATAGGATAAAATGGGATAGTGATGGCCAGAAAATCTGACAGGGCTTTTAATTATTCCCTGCTCTTTCCAAACCAAAAAAGTTTTGACTTTAGATGTTACTTTAAAAGATAAGTTTACCTTTGGAAACATGTTACATGTCCAACCTGTTTTTAGGGGGGAACATGTAACATGTTTCCATAGCCATAGCCACCGCCTGCTGCCCCCCTCCATTTGACAGATAGTATGGGAAGAAGTCTCCCCGTACTATCTGTCAAATTTGAAAACAGCATGGCCGTGCGGGGCTCCGTCTGCACAATCACATCATTCATTCACAGATTTCCATGACTGAATGAACTGCAAGTCCTGACAGCCTTAGCGGCTGTGTGCTTGTACTTTTTAATGAACTACCACAGCACTGTGGAGCACCATGGTAGTTCACTGAAGCTTCCTGTTAGAATATCTGCTTGGTCGCACATCCCGTACGGCAAGCAGATATTCTGACAGGTCTGCAGAAGACCTGCATGGTATCAGCGATCTACTGATTGCTGGTGCAATGCTTTCCAGGCTCCTGTAGACAAATATAATAAATGCATATTTTTTTACCTGCAAAAAATATGCATTTATTATTTTTGTCTACAGGGTGAACTTATCCTTTAACCACCTCATTACCACGTTATAGCCAGAAGATGGCTACAGCATGGTTCTATGGTTTTGGGAGATCGTCTATAGACGTCCCCCCAGAATGTGCCTGAGGCATGCAGCAGGCGTGATCTGTGACAGCTGTGTCCTTTGGACACAGACAATCACATACTGTGGTAAAGGACCAATCACAGCGGCCCTTTACTATGAGATCAGCTGTCTCCAATCACAGCTGACCACAAGTAAACAGATTGCCAGTTATCGGCTTTTCCTTTCCTCCGCGCCAGGGGCGGACTGACCATTTGGAAACTCGGGCACTGCCCGAGGGCCCGGGGTCAGTAGGGGGCCCCATAAGATGCCCCTAGTACCTTTTTCATAGGCTTTTTTGAGTTTGGCCAAGGACACAAGGGCCCCATGATCCCCTATTGCCCAGGGGCCCCATGAGTTGTCAGTCCGCCCCTCCTCAGCGCTGTCACTTTGTCAGGAAAGGAAAGCCGATAACTGGCAATCCTGACAGCACTTTGCTTACACTGATAATCGGGGCACTGCAGGTTGCATTAATGTGTGTTAAAATGCTTTAACACAATGTATCGGTGTGAAGCCAGCCCTAAAGTTGAATAGACTTTTTCCTTACTTCCTCTGCCTGTCATTAGGGCTGTGGGTCTTGGGGAGGACCTGAGAGGAAAACTCCATACATGACGAGGAAAAACACATTACAACTTTCTTACATGTTTCAAATGTCACATATAAAAGCAATTTTTTTTAGTACTGCAGCAGTGTCTGTTCTTTACTATTTTTCTACCACAAGGAAAGTCTGTGTTCTAATGCATACAAGTCCCAGGTCTCTTTAATTTTTTAACCTGAGCAGTTGTTCAGCAGTGTTGACTGCACTGATCTAAAAAAAATGTGAGTTTTGGATCAAGTAGAGAAAGCTTAAAAGCTCTTTCAGAATTTTATAGCTGACCGTGTGCCTGTTGGGAAGATCTGTTCTCATTACCTGTCCAAAGAACACAAGACAGATGGGAAATAAAATCTCCCTAAGATGAGAAAAAAAAATCACCCTTTTGATTCATGTTACCATAAAAAGTATCTACAATGTAAAAATACTCTCACCTCCTCCTATGGGGACACCTGTACACTGTTAGGTCTCTTATTACTGTTTCATTCACACTGGTCACCAGAATAGAAATTATTGACTCTTACCAACACAGACTGAAACTAAGCCTGGCACAAGATTTGGCCTTTCAATACTCTATCCAAAGAGAAACACATTTTAGCTGGATTTTTATTTTAATTCTACAAATCTCTGTATGATCAAAAAAGATATGGAACAGAAAATATGTAAAATTGTGAAAGTCACATAAGGATGACTTTCATTGAAACATATCTGAATGATGTCTCAAAAGGGTGCACTAACTAAAAACAGCATTGTGGTGTGAATTCTATGATTTCTAGAAAAACATACATTACCATATAATGCGAATGTCCCCTAAAGTGGACCTTGCATTAAAATACGTCTGCTTATGTGGCAGCCCCTGATCACAAATGCTAGATTAAACCTATAGAAAACATTGAAACAAAAAAGTAAAAAATCCATTGTTCACTTATCTCTTAACAAAAACAACTTAAAATAACCACTCCGACATCATAAATCCTTTTTGACTGGGTTGATATTTTATTATGTATTGCCACAGCTTGATATATGTAAATAAAGAATGATCAAACCACTAACATATAAACATATAACCAGCTCCAGAATCCCTTTTGCATGGGTTGAGCGGATGTCTCAAACTCTCCTTCCTTCTCAGAAGCCAATTCAGCCCCCAGCCCTCCATGTTAGGCTCAGGGGCTTACTTGGGCATCATGCCACCAATTCACCCAACTCTATCCGCCACCTGCCACCTCAGTCCACAAAAAGGATAACCAGCAGCTGTGACACAAGAAGGTATAACAGAAAGAACACAATTATGGGAACCCCACACATGAGAACATGCTCTGTAAGTAACAAAGTATAAAACACATGTCATTTTCAAATATTAGTATTACATTTTTTTTTAAGTCCATCTTATTTTTATTATGGTTTTAATTTTTTTTATTGACAATATAGTAAAGATTACAAAGCCAAGCAACAAGGGCGGGAGGGAGGGACTCCCCTGAAGATGTGCAGACTGAAGTGACCAGTAGATTGCGAGTTGCTGTGTGGCTAGGCAGACTCCTCCTTCTTACGCTCTCTACCAATAACCTTGACACCTAATTCAGGCTGTTCCTTCTCCTCCACCCTTCGCCCATACACTTAACATTTTGCCACCAATTGTTATGGGGAGGAAGCTGTAATCAGTCATGATGCCTGCTGTGTTTATAACACAGGGCATTGCAATCCTTACACCCCAGCTTCTAGTAGACTTACCTAGGGGTCTACTTGCAGGATCCTGGGAAAGCTAAGAACACCAAAACCTATAATAATGCATTCCTACACAGCACTTTATCACATTTCCATTAAATTTGCGATCCTCAGCTTTCCCAAAATCCTGCTGATGGCAACAACAAGAAGCAGGAAGAGGTTGGAATATGAGGAGTAAGAAGAGTATTTTTTTATCCAACTAAACAGACATCGTATTTTAGTGCAAGGTATGGTTTAAAACAGGTAAGCAGAAGACTAAAGAACTAGTCACCAGTATTCTCTGCAGCTGATCTTTACTGACTTAACGTGTCTTTTTCTGCACCGTGTTTCTGGATGATGGCGGCCATCTTTGTACAGGAAAACAACTTTGCTTCCCATTTGTCAGTGCTGCACCACTGTTGGCTGGTGATCTAATGACAGAAGAAGGTATACAGTTGCAAGAAAAAGTATGTGAACCCCTTGGGATTACGTGGAGTTTTGCATGAATTGGGCATAAAATGTGCTCTGAACGTCATCTAAGACAATAGAAGAACACAGTCTGCTGAACATAATACTACACAAACATTAGATGTTGCCATGGTTTAATTGCATTTAACATGTAAACATTCACAGTGCAGGGAGGAAAAAGTATGTGAACCTTTGGACTTAATAACTGGTTGACCCTCCTTTTGGCAGCAATAACCTCAACCAAACGTTTCCTGTAGTTGCAGATCAGACCTGCACAACGATCTGGAGCCATTTTGGACCACTCCTCTTCACAAAACTGTTTCAGTGTAGCAATATTCTTGGGATGTCTGGTGTGAATCGCTCTCTTAAGGTTATGCCACAGCATTTCAATCGGGTTGAGGTCAGGACTTTGACTGGGCCACTCCAGAAGGCGTATTCTGTGCTGTTGCAGCCATTGTTTTGTTGAATTACTTGTATGCTTTGGGTCATTGTCCTGTTGCGGAGCTTCAGGTGGCGGACAGATGGTCGTACGTTTTCCTGCAAAATGTCTTGATAAACTCTGGAATTCATTTTCTTGCAACTGTAATCAAACAGAAAAAGGAATGGGAGAGAAAGTACACATGAACACACACAAGAATACACAGAATGATTGCAGCAGAAGCACGGAGGTCTTTGCATTGCAGGTTCTCAGATGCAGCTTATGCTCCAGCAAGGAAAACAGTGAGCACAGTAGAAACATCACCAAATCTCACTCCAGTTCTTGTGAGAATAGTAGTCACGGGCAGCACTGCCTTAGCTCTCATACTGAAGATTTACAGCCATGAGGCTTTAGGCACAGAAGTGCCTAGGTACGTTTACATACCAGAAAGTGTAATGCTATATTCCAGAAGAAACTCAAGACAAAGAGTTATTTTTGGGGGTACTGCCTAGGCACAATTAACAATTTCATATTTTTCCTATAACATAGCAAATCTTCACTTTTTGAGTTCAGGTCCACTTTAAAGGGAACAGCATCTATAAAAGGCCATGCACTTTCAAAGTATATTGCTGTTCCAACCAGGCTGCAAAGTTTAACAATCAGAAAATTAGATTTATGTGCCAGATAAAATGATCTCAAATGAGATTCCTACCGTGCATATAAAAGTAATAGAGCTGACATGGTGAATAGTGATTGCCCTCTTCCATCATCTACATGTTTATCATTACTGCATGCAATCAATGGTGTCATCAATTTCATGAAATATCAGAGTACAGTTTTCCCCCTTCCTTATCTAACACTACAGCATGTTTTAATAAAGTCAATGAATGAAGAACTGCGTTATTATTGTTCACTGTATTGGAATGTAAATGACTTTAGTATTGATTTTCATAGACAGGCCCAGGTCACCCTAATTAGATATTCAGAAAGAGTGCAGCTTGCAATATTAAGCTTTATCAAGAAGGGAATACAGTAAATCGTGATGATGGGAATAAAGTCAGCCGTCACTGCAATTCTCAAATAATTAACAGTGCTATAGAAAAGCCATGTCTCTAATGACTGTTCAGATTGGAATATAGATTGGTTGATTATAAGTACATTGCCTTATTACATTCTAAGAACAATAACTACATATAAGGCTATTTTCTATGTCTAGACAACAGTGCGATTTTAGTTCTTAAAGCAAACTTGTGGGTACTTGTAAGCTTGCTGTGAGATTACATTGTAGGCACCTCTAGGGATCTTCATGTATGGTTTGTTTATTTTTGGAGCTCCCCAGGACCCCCAAAACCCAGGAGGTTCTATTGTACAGGAACAAGTCCTTTGCGTGGATGTGCTGTGGCCCTTTTCCTTCATAACTGTATCGCTATGAGCCCTTAAAGCTGTGTAGCACCCTCTAGTGTGCTACTAAGGTTAGTGTAGGTAAATTTATTATGGTATGACCCGTGGTAACTGTCTGATTCTCTAATTAGGTTGGGTTACTGCAGGTCAGGTTGGGTGACTATCGCCTTCACCTGGTTCTGGAGGCCCATGGAAGCTTCCACAAGTTAGTGGGCGGAAGAGGTGGAGAACTAAATCTGCATGTTTGTGGGAGTCCACCAATCCCAGGTTAAGAGGCACTGGTAGTGTGGTAAGGTAGTGTGGTAAGGCTAGCCAGTAAATATGAGAGAGCCATGCTAGCAGGAGAGTCAGGTGGAAGATGGAGTGCTGAGGAGGCTGGTGCTAGGTCTAGGGGTGCTTTTGCCTCCAGGCTGGGCTCAGGCTGGCTCAGGAATATCCATTCAGCATCACAGTATGAACAGAATCCTAGCCTGGGAGCACTGGGAGCAAGGAGGACAGAGCGAGTACATCAGGACACCCAGGGATTCACAAAGGGAGAGACTGCTACATGAAGCAAGCTTTCAAAGTTTGGCACTGTGCTTAACACTTTATCCCTGTCCTGGGAGATCTTCAGAGCATCCAGGAGGGCTGGTAGTGCCTGCAGGCTGTGGAGCTGAGAGCAGTTCTACAGGGGAAAGGAGATACTTCTGCATGTAGTTTGCAACAATCTGTGCTGACATTTAAAGGGGCCTGAGAATCCTTAGCCCATGAGGGGCTTTTGCTACTGATCCATAAAGACTGACCGCATTCAAGCAGAAGAACAGTCCAGGATGTTTCTTTGTACATAGGAGGGAAGTTGTCCCTGTGCATTGCTTCAGTCAAGTTGGGCATCCCATAATCCCTATTACCCTATCCAAGTTATTTCCCCTGATAAAATAACAAAAACCAAGCTCCTGGACTATTCACTGTCTGTGGGTGCAAGTGTGGAAAAATGTGTGTTGCCTGGCTGTGCAAAGGTAAGGGGGACCTAGAAACACAGCGATCTTCAAGAGGGTAGGGTTACAGCTGTATGCCCCACTTGATGTGCACATGCATTTATATATAAGACACCCAAAATCTTATATAAAAGAACCCATAATTCACCATGCTGAAAAAAAAATCTTAAGCAGCAAATGACCATGCCTCTCTTTCCATAAAGTCTCCATTCTCTCAAAGCCTGTTCACCAAAATTTAAAACGGTATTAAACCCAAAAGCAAACATTTATTATATTATAGCTTATCATTTCTTAGATGAGATGTAGGTAGAGATCAAGCCAGTGGGTATCAGTTTAAAATTGAATGTTATAATCAGCAGTGCTCTTCCAATCTTGTCATCAACTTGAAGTACCATATTTGACTAGAAGTAGGAATACCACCAAAGGATTACATTGCATTCAGCAGATCCATTGACCTCAGTGTTATCAAGGGGTCAAAAAGTGCTTCCCAATGCTTCCCCAGGAATATCA
This sequence comes from Staurois parvus, assembly GCF_062004578.1. NCBI lineage: Eukaryota > Metazoa > Chordata > Amphibia > Anura > Ranidae > Staurois > Staurois parvus. Next base: position 7,674,380 of record NW_028318510.1, read on the forward strand.
TCAACAGGTGAGACAATCCTAGTGAGATCCTCAGTTCACACCTACCACCAGGTAGGTGATGTCACCATCTGACGCTGCAGAGTCAAACTGGGAGAAACTTAGAGTTTGTGATGTCAGACAATATACCTAGTGCTAGGTGTAAGCAATTTTATTATTGGATTGTCATGCTTTTGCTTTGCATAAAAATACATTATTTGCACTTACCATTCTTTTTTTTTAATCTTACTGTTAATATGGATGCTGTTAAGGAACTGTAGATATCACCTGACTCAGCTAACCCTTGATGGCATGCTAGAAAAACTAAAGGACTGGCTTTAAAAGCACTTCATAACCTCTTGGTAAGTCTGCAGTCAATAGATTTGGTGAGTACATTGCAATCATTTGGTGAAGGTCTCACTCTTCATTCAATCTAGCACAATGGGCTGCTGATAACAATATTGAACTTGAAATTTAGTTTGTATATCATTCTTGCAAGCTGCCTGCAAAGTACTTTTTTGGAGGTTGTTGTGGTTTTAGGAATAGCAGCAAATCAACTAGAAGGAGGTCAATAATGGCAGCCTCCATTTTTCCATCATATCATGTTAAAGAAGTAGTATTTATCACAAACTGCATTTTTTAAAAATAATATAGTCTTTTTTTATTTGTTATCTTTTGCTAAATCTCAGTACTAAGAATCTCATGCAGCCTTTATGAAGCCACTTCTATCTACATGCATTCCTGCAATAGCTTCATGGCATTTCCCAAGGCAGGTCTCCTAACTGTAACAACTGTGGACAATGCCTGCTTAATTTATGTACAAATGGCCACTTGTAACCTCCATCTAAAGCTTGTGTGCCAGGATGACAACACAGGAGTACAGGGGTAGAACCAGGGACTGACCATTTGGAAACTAGGGCACTGCCCGAGGGCTCGGGGTCAGTAGGGGGCCCCATGAGATGCCCCTGGTACCTTTTTCATAGGCTTTTTTGAGTTTGGGCAAGGACACAGGGACCCTATGATCCCCTATTGCCTGGGGGCCCCATGAGTTATCAGTCCACCCCTGGATAGAGCTTGTCATGCCATAACACAGCTTACCTGAACAAGAACCTGCATGGCAGGATCACCATGTATCATTTTAATGTAAGCTGCATATTTAAAAATTCTGAAAAATACGTTTGACATTACATCAATGTGTTGAAGCTTAAATGAGATTTTAGTAATTGTGTTTTACATATGTTTTATTATTTTATGCCTATTCCCTTTGGTTATGAATTTAATGTTTGACTTATCCCTCCCACTAAAATACATAAAAAATACATTCGCTTATGATGACATAAAGTATATGCACATAACACAGTTTATAGGTATTGTGATTTCGCTGTATCATGACTTTAAAAAATGAAGCATTAAAATCTCGCCCAAGCCCCAGCCTCACTTTTGTGTGCTGCGGTGTATTTCAGCCTGGTGGAAAATTACTAGACGAGTGTGTAAGACTCCTCGTACAAGAAATTCTGCTTTTGCCATAACATTAACAAACAGATTTCACCTGTCTATCGAGACAGAGGGCTACATAGCCAGCATTCCTGGTACATGTTTGTAAAAATGCTGGTTTTGTCAAGGTCTCCATCTACTTTCTTATTAAATAAAGAATGTGTACTGTCTCCAAGGTCTGCTGTTCATGTTCAGGAAAAAAGCTAAAGTCATCCTGAACATCACAAAATTTGATCTTGAAATGATAGAACCAAATAATGTTCAAGTGCATTGAATTTGGTACAAAAATGAGCTAAAAGCTGCAGAGTGCACATAATTACAGGCACACAGCAGCAATTATACACATATAATGAAATGGGAGCACAGCTCTTTATAGTTACCAGGGGTCTATTTACTAATTACATTATAAACTAGCACCGGACCCCCCTTTTAAAGAACTTTTGGCTGAATGTTGAGGGACAAATTGTAAATTGGGAGGGAAACTATGGTGGTAAAAATAGTCATCAGATATCCACCCCCTCTCAGGGGACTGAGCAAAGGGGTACATTAGTACCACTTACCTATTCCCACAAAGTTAAAGTTTAAAAAACACCAATACTAAAATAAAAATTTCTTCATTTAAAAAAGCACAAACACACAGTTACTAGCTTTTAAAATAAACTTATTCATGTCCACAGACGTTTTTCCAGCATCAATCAAGGTGTCTGGGAACGTATACATTATTCAAGTCACCCAGTGAGATATTCCACATGAAACAATATTATTATTATTATACAGTATTTATAAAGCGCTAATGGTTCGCTCAGCGCTGTACATTACAGAGGGGGACAGAACATGTGACAGAACAATACCAATACAATGCAAAACATGAGGGGATTGAGGGCCCTGCTCTTTGGAGCTTACAATTTAGGAGGGAGGGGATAGTGGTACAGGAGGAGATAGCTGTGGGGGATGGAGTGGTAGGAGGAGTGGAGGAGGTCGGCAAGTTAGCAGGGGGTGGGGTAGGCTTCCCTGAAGAGATGGGTTTTCAGGGTGCGCCTAGAGAGGAGAGTAGGTGATAATCTGATGGGTTGGGGCAGGGAGTTCCAGAGGATGGGTGACACCCTGGAAAAGTCCTGGAGGCGGGCATGGGAGGAGGAGACCAGGGAACTAGAGAGAAGGAGGTCTTGTGAGGAGCGGAGTGTGCGTGCTGGGCGGTACTTGGATATTAGGTCAGTGATGTAGTTCGGGGCAGTATGGTGGACAGCTTTGTAACATGACCTATTGCCTGCCAGTCTGTGCTCCTGCCACTAAGTGACCCATTCCCAGCTTTGGTAATTTAAATTTACTGCCAGGCAACCCCAGGTGATGTGATTGCCTAGGCTTCTTGACAGTATTACTTCAGCCTGGAGTCTATCCTTTAGGGCTCGTTCACACTTGACTGTTTTACCAACTCTTGTCAAAGGCCCCTATAGCGTTCGGTAAGCGTTGGTCCGGCATTTGCGGAGCATTTTTTAACGCTCCGCAAACGCTGCATTCGCGGTTCAGCGGTGGTTGCTAGGCTTTTGCCAAGCATTAAAAATGTCCCATAAACGCCTATAATGAAGTTTGAATGGTGTTACTGCTCGGCAAACGCCTCGCAACCGCGTCACAACCGCACCGAAACCGCCGGCCGGGCATTTGCGGGGTGTCACCATAGACTAGAATAGGAGGCTTCAACACCTCCTGACTTGACCAGAGGCATCCGTTTTGCCGCACTGCGCCGCGATGCTAACGCTCCCCATAGAACAGCACTATGTGCTGCAATGTGCAGAATTGTCCGAGGCGTTTGGGAAGCGGTAAAAACGCCTGCACACAACGCTAGTGTGAACGTAGCCTTAGTGCCGAATATGAATATGAGTACAACCTATCTGAGTTCCGTCACCATTGACTTCAATAGTGTTCAGATTTGGATTTACGGTTTTCACAGATTTTCGTCCTGTTCGTCTGCATTGCTGAAACATTGAGCATGGACATATTTGATCAAAACCTTTTGACTTGTAGAGTTTTTGCTGCTAATCACAAAAATAACCTGTAAGCTAACCTAGCATGTACCATCAGGGTTCATGTACACTGCAGCTGCTAAACTGACGTTCAGGAACTGCTCAGCATTTTTTTTCAGCAGCCCCTGAACTCTCCCTAATGTTTTCCTATGTGTCCATGTACACACAATTGTTTACAGGCGCTTGAGTTTACACTTGTTTTTTTGAACGCACCAAACTTGCGTTCAGGAGTAGATTTTACTGGCGTTTCAAACACCAAACGCTTGTAAATGTGTGTAGATGCTTGTAAATGTGGTTAACCGCGTTTATAAAAGTTTGCGTTTGGAAGCTTTTTTTTAACTGTTCCATGTCCAGATGCTGTCCAGAGCCTTTTTTCATCATCAGAAATGCATGCAAAGCAATTTCCATGTATTCAAATGAGCCTAGTACACCAGCGCAGTCAGTTCCAGGTTTCGCGTGAAGGAAAAAATGGTAGAACGTGCTGCATTATGCTCATGATGAGATCCATAGTGAATACAACCAGAAAAGACAGGTCATCTCAACACATACTGCTCTCTCTGCTTCTGCTCTCTCTATTTCTCTCAAAATCTCTGAAATAGTTAATTATTTACTATTTTTCAGTGCATTCTGGGCATTTGGGAAGATCTCCTGAGGTTATCTTTTAAAAATGCTTCTAAACGCAAACACGCATAAACGCGGTATGCAATCGCGGCTAAACTGATGTTTTTTAACCTGCGTTTTCCAGCAGTCAGTTTCCATCATTCAGAAGAGTTTTCCAAATGCCCTGTGTACATGAGCCTTATGTAGAAATATTCTGTTTCTGCCGTTTGCAATTTGCAAAACCTGTTGGATATGCTACACACATGAAAACAGCATACTAAAACATCAAACTGTTGTTGACATACATCCAGTTCACTAAGTACAACTGGCATCTCTGTGGAGATGTAAAAGTAGTGACAGTGCTGCTAAGATGCAGCTCAGATATACCAAGTACCAGGGGTGGACTGACAACTCATGGGGCCCCCGGGCAATAGGGGTTCATGGGGCCCCTGTGTCCTTACCCAAACTCAAAAAAGCCTATGAAAAAGGTACCAGGGGCATCTCATGGGGCCCCCTACTGACCCTGGGACCTCGGGCAGTGCCCGAGTTTCCAAATGGTCAGTCCGCCCCTGCCAAGTACTGTGTTACGTATGCAAATGAGACAGCCAAGTGAGAATCAAGAGGTGGCCAATTTGGTTCCCAAGCAGAAAAACATGGAAGATGAACCACTTGTTGACCTGACAAAGGTATTGTTTGTCACCAGTTCACATAAAACTCACACTAATGAGAAATTTGTGATAGCAATGAACAAAGAAGGTGAAGGTTTTCATTATTTGAGACAGATGTTTCCAAGAATAACTAATGCCAAGATTAAGGAAGGGATTTTTGTTGGTGGTCCACAGTTCAGATACATCATCAATAACAAGCCATTCATAGATCCGTGCAGGGGTGTCAAACTGGTGGCCCTCCAGCTGTTGCAAAACTACAAGTCCCATCATGCCTCTGCCTTTGGGAGCCATGCTTGTAACTGTCAATCTTGCAATGCCTCATGGGACTTGTAGTTTGGCAACAGCTGGAGTGCAGCCAGTTTTACACCTGTGCGTTAGTGGGACCAGAGAAAATCACCTGGCATTCAAGGATGTCATTGAGAATTTTCTTGGCAACTACAGATCAGCAAACTAAAGATTCAGCTAATTGACAAATGTCTTATAGCATAGCAGAACATGAATTACAATTTGTCATGGAAGATTCACCTTCTGCATTCACACTTCTTTTCTGAAAAACTAGGTGCATACAGTGATGAACATGGTGAAAGGTTTCACCAGGACATTACCACAATGGATAAATGATATCGGGGAAACTGGAATCCAACGTTGGAGTGACTATTTTTGGACACTGAAGCAAGATACAGCGGACATAAGTACAAGTGAAAATCAGCAGCAAACTTCTTTTAGCCCTGTTGAAGTCATGCATGCAGCATGTTGGAAACTAAGCATTATGCAATAAAATACATTATAATCATTAAAAGTTATTTCTTGTTCAAGCGTTTCTAATTATTATAAAGCGAAAAACATAGCATTCACTATTACAAAGTTAGTTTCATGGTTCTCAAGATTCCTACCTCATACATTCTGAAATTATATTTGGTATCTGTTTGAAGGGGTCTTTCATAATCACCAAACGTTTTTCATGCAGCAAAGTTTTCAAAAACTTTGTTGTCCAATGTTATTTGACCTTTTGAGGCAATTTAATAAAGTCTACAGCATTGGCTAGTCATCAGGAATATTGCTACAGACAACAGATTTGTAACTTGCATAAAACACAGAGTGAAAATGGGGAAACATTCAACTTAGAGGCCCCCACAGGACTTTTATATTATGTAACACTTTCAGAATGGACCCGAGGCCAGCACAGTATTTTATACCATCGGGTTTATATTTATTAAACAGTTCTGTATATCATCAGGTTTATATTAATGAAAGGAAACCCAAAAATGCAGGAATTTGTAGGCTATCATTACTAACTTCTTTAAAGCGGAGTTTCACTCACCTGTCAAAAAATAAAAGTCAGCAGCTACAAAAACTGTAGCTGCTGACTTTTAAAAAACAGCCACTTACCTGTCCCTTGTTCCCGCGGTGTGTCCCCCGCAGACCGTTTCACTGGCCATCCTGTTTTCCAGGAGGCTGGCATCTTCAGTGTGGGCACCCGGCTGTGACAGCTTGTGGCTTCACAGCCGTGTACCCACTGCGCATGCGTGAGTAGCGCTGCGCTTCCTGAATGGCCCTGTAGTCTTCTGGGACCTGTCACTTGTCCGAAAAGGCTACAGGGAGGGCACCTTCTGCTTCCAGTCGCCTAGGGGATCAGGCTGGAAGTGGGAGTGGGTACCTGTCAAATTCAGGTAACCGCTTCCCCCCCCCCAGCCCCCAAAAGGTGCCAATCCTTAATGGGGAGTGGGGGAGCAGTCCTTAAAGCGGTACTTCCCCTTTTGGGTGGAGCTCTGCTTTAAGTCTTCTAAAAATACTTCAACATTTTTGCAATCATTTGCTGCATGTTTGTTCTAAGTCAGTGACTCAAAGGAGGGGATTTACTAAAACTAGTGCTCGCAGAATCTGGTGCAGCTGTGCATAGTAACCAATCAGCTTCTAACTTCAGTTGTTCAATTAAGCTTTGACAATAAGGGCTCTTCCACACGAACGTTCCGATCAGGTCCGCCCAGGGGAGGACTGACAACTCATGGGGCCCCCGGGCAATAGGGGATCATGGGGCCCCTATGTCTTTGCCCACACTCAAAAAAGCCTATAAAAAAGGTACCAGGGGCATTTCATGGGGCCCCTACTGACCCTGGGCCCTCGGGCAGTGCCCGAGTGCTCGAATGGTCAGTCCGTCCCTGGGTCCGCCTGCTCTTTTTTCCATTCTCCTCTGTGGAAAGGTGGGTATAAAAGGACATGTGTCCGTTTACACCCACCGACATCCGATCCGCCAAAAAGGGACTGATGGGGTTCCAATTACCCTTCCATCCATTGGATCGGATGAAAATAAACAGGCAGTCCATTTTCATCCGACTGCTGATTAAGGAGAGCAAGCTGCTCTGTGTCTGCTCTGCAGCAGCGGAGCAGACACAGAGCTGCCATCCGCTTGCTCAGCAGGGATCAGCGGAGAGATCCCCCGCTGAGCAAGCGGATCTGCTAAACGGGTCCGTTCCGTGTGAAAGAGCCCTAAAACCTGGAAGCTGATTGGTTACTGTGCACATCTGCACCAGATCCTGTGTTTTTTAGTGAATCTTTCCCAAAGTATTTAAGCCAGAAATAGCCAGGTGATTAGCCTTTTCAGATGAAAACTAACACAGACAAAAAAAGTTTTTTTGGCAGAGTATGGACAGGCTAGAACACCTGTCAGCTTCTTATTGCTATCTGTATATCTTTTGCAGATTTTTAATATTTTCTTTTCTGGTTGTCAAGCAAAGGAGTTCTAATTTTTTCCCTTCACTATAAAAAAAAAAGTAAAAAAAAATTTGGAGCTGGACATAAACTTTAACAATTGTTGTGACATGCAAGGGGTTCACTGTTTTCAATGTATCAGATGGCCGACTTATTGACTTGTGGTGTGAGAAAAAGCAGTAAAGCAAAACTACAGCACCGCAAAGCAGGAAGCAAAATCCATGCTTTATGCAGGCCATAGACGGGTCGTTTATCAGCCGAATTTTCGTCCGAAAGAATAATCGGCCGATATTCGCACCATTAGTGGGCAATGTCGTAAGCCAATTTTCGCGGTTCCTTCTCATTTCTTTTATCGGTCATGCTGGAAAATCTACGAAAAACGGCCGATTTTCGTAAGCATTGGTGGCAATAGAACGACCGATTTTTCGCTTTTCGGCTGACAATTCGGCCGATAAACGACCCATCTATGGCCTGCGTAATAATTAAAAGTCATACACTGAACAATGTTTATTCTCTGTGAAATCTATTTTAACATAGTATACAAAATGGGATAACAATAATAATGTAATTATTAAATTACAAAACAAAAACCTTTTTGACTACATGTTTGCCATGGAGTTGGAGGTTTAAGTGCATGGAATGAGCCCAGCTCTCAAAACTGCATGGTAACTCATCGGATGACTGCTTCAAGGAAACAATAAAATTCATTTAGTCAATTCTGCATGGCTTTACAGTAAAGTGATCCATTGCAGAAACCTGAGCGCTCCAGTATGCACAGGATAACACACACCTTAGAGTGAAAGCACAATATTGTTCAAACTTTTCTAAAAGTAAAAGTTACTAAAACATTCTCTATGTTTGCAGAGTGGAAAATCACTGATACATACAACAATGTCAACAAACACTGAAGCTTTCCCTGCTTTAAACCTACACCATCTGGCCCTAAAATGTTTGTCTTTAATTTCCTTAACCCTTATTCCTTGAAAAAAAATTGAGAGGTCTCAGGGAACCCTTGGAAATCATTTTCTGATCTACAGCTCATGGTACATGCTAATACGATCAGTGAGTTGTAGATATACAGTAATAACAAATACAATAATAAATAGCTAAACTCTGCTGCTCCTAACCTCTGGTAATATCCTATGTGTACATGGACACACAGGCTTTTATTGAGTTGAATTAAGGGGCTTGGCAAACAAACGACAAAATCTCCTAAACTCACGTTTAGGAGCAACTGTGTGCATGACGCCTTAAAGTGTTACTAGACCCACAACAGTAAAATCAGTCTGTATATGCAGTAAAGCATGCTTGTTATACTCACTGTGGAACCTAAGGTGTTAATCCTCTGCATTGTGTAAAAACGCTGTTTGATCCTGACTTCTCTGATCCTCCCCTTCTTCCAGTGTCCCCCTCTTAAGACATATTGTGTGGAGTCACTCTGCACATGCTCAGTTTGGTGTGTATTGATAGAGAGGGGATTTTTTATGTTGCTTGGGAGAGTGCATGTGATCAGCACAGAGCCAATCAGCACTGCCCAGACAGAGGTCAGGGGTTCTGCATCTTCCTAGAGCAAAATTAAAACTCCTTCTACAGCTTTAACCAGTGGTCGGCTGGACACTGGTAGAAGTCACAAGACTGCTCTAACTGCTGATGAGAAAAGGTATTTAGCAGATTATGTGTTGCCTGGAGTTTGCATGTTCTCCCTGTGCCTGTGTGGGTTTCCTCCGGGTACTCCGGTTTCCTCCCACACTCCAAAGACATGCTGGTAGGTTAATTGGATCCTGTCTAAATTGGCCCTAGTATGTGTATGTATGAATGTAAGTTAGGGACCTTAGATTGTACGCCCTTTGAGGGTTAGGGACTGATGTGAATGTACAATATATATGTAAAGCGCTGTGTAAATTGATGGCGCTATACAAGTACCTGAAATAAATAAAATATTTATTAAAATAATGTACTGTGGGAGACCAGACAGAGTGAATGCAGGGTCCTGGGTTTAGTAACACTTTAAGGTGGGGTTTTGGAAGATGCTTCCTTTCCTACTGACAGAGTCTCTTTAATGTAGAACTAAAAGCAAACAGACCATTATACAGATAGATAAATCTCTATAAACATGTTGGGCTTCCCTATCAACAATCTCTGTTTTACTATACAAATAAACTTTCCTCCGGAAGAGAGCCCATACTCCTCAGTCCTTTGTTTTCACATCCTCTTTTATGGTACGTTTTTATATGTCTTGTCTTTTCTATGTCCTTCAAAATGTGTTTGCGGTCAGTCCAAGCAACCGAAAGGAAGGAATTTCTCATTCAAATAGATCTGATTCATCATGATAGTTCCAAAACAAGGGACTGCCATTTTATTTCCTTATTCCGAGATGTTTGTTATAGGTACTTGTCAGCTTTTCATGGTGTGTAACTTTTCAATACAATTTTCAGAAGATATACAGGTTATAGAGAATGCTTTTTTAAATATGTTCTCCTTAGTGACCTAATCGTTGTCCTCTCTAATTAGTTTGCATACGAATGAATTTGACTTCTTTTTAAGCTGCTGACCAAAGTCTCACCTAACCATACGGAATCCTTGACCACCAGCTTGACCACCATAAGTTCTCTGATTCAGCAAACTTTGCAGATTGTTGAGTGAGACGTACAGTCAGGTCCATAAATATTGGGACATCGACACAATTCTAACATTTTTGGCTCTATACACCACCACAATAGATTTGAAATGAAATGTGCTTTAACTGCAGACTGTCAGCTTTAATTTGAGAGTATTTACATCCAAATAAGGTGAACGGTGTAGGAATTACAACAGTTTGCATATGTGCCTCCCACTTGTTAAGGGACTAAAAGTAATGGGACACAATAATAATCATAAATCAAACTTTCACTTTTTAATACTCGGTTGCAAATCCTTTGCAGTCAATTACAGCCTGAAGTATGGAACGCATAGAAATCCCCAGACGCTGGGTTTCATCCCTGGTGATGCTCTGCCAGGCCTCTACTGCAACTGTCTTCAGTTCATGCTTGTTCTTGGGGCATTTTCCCTTCAGTTTTGTCTTCAGCAAGTGAAATGCATGCTCAATCAGATTCAGGTCAGGTGATTGACTTGGCCATTGCATAACATTCCACTTCTTTCCCTTAAAAACTCTTTGGTTGCTTTTGCAGTATGCTTTGGGTCATTGTCCATCTGCACTGTGAAGCGTCCAATGAGTTCTGAAGCATTTGGCTGACTATGAGCAGATAATATTGCCCGAAACACTTCAGAATTCATCCTGCTGCTTTTGTCAGCAGTCACATCATCAAAAAATACAAGAGAACCAGTTCCATTGGCAGCCATACATGCCCACGCCATGACACTACCACCACCATGCTTCACTGATGAGGTGGTATGCTTAGGATCATGAGCAGTTCCTTTCCTTCTCCATACTCTTCTCTTCCCATCACTCTGGTACAAGTTGATCTCGGTCTCATCTGTCCATAGGATGTTGTTCCAGAACTGTGAAGGCTTTTTTAGATGTCGTTTGGCAAACTCTAATCTGGCCTTCCTGTTTTTGAGGCTCACCAATGGTTTACATCTTGTGGTGAACCCTCTGTATTCACTCTGGTGAAGTCTTCTCTTGGATGTTGACTTTGACACACATACACCTACCTCCTGGAGAGTGTTCTTGATCTGGCCAACTGTTGTGAAGGGTGTTTTCTTCACCAGGGAAAGAATTCTTCGGTTATCCACCACAGTTGTTTTCCGTGGTCTTCCGGGTCTTTTGATGTTGCTGAGCTCACCGTGCGTTCCTTCTTTTTAAGAATGTTCCAAACAGTTGTTTTGGCCACGCCTAATGTTTTTGCTATCTCTCTGATGGGTTTATTTTATTTTTTCAGCCTAATGATGGCTTGTTTAACTGATAGTGACAGCTCTTTGGATCTCATCTTGAGAGTTGACAGCAACAGATTCCAAATGCAAATAGCACACTTGAAATGAACTCTGGACCTTTTATCTGCTCATTGTAATTGGGATAACACACCTGGCCATGGAACAGCTGAGAAGCCAATTGTCCCATTACTTTTGGTCCCTTAACAAGTGGGAGTCACATATGAAAACTGTTGTAATTCCTACACCGTTCACCTGATTTGGATGTAAATACCCTCAAATTAAAGCTGACAGTCTGCAGTTAAAGCACATCTTGTTTGTTTCATTTCAAATCCATTGTGGTGGTGTATAGAGCCAAAAATGTTAGAATTGTGTCGATGTCCCAATATTTATGGACCTGACTGTATCTTCAAGTCTTGCCACAAGATTTATTTTTGGGATTTTGGCAAGATGGCCACTCCAAGGCAGATTCATCATGTTCCAATTGCTCTCCATTTGATGAGGACTATGTTTAGGTCCAGAGCAGCCTTTCTGAACCAGGGTGCCCAGGCACCCTGGGGTGCTTTGAGGTTTCTTCAGGGGTGCCTTGGCAAAATGTCTAAAAATTCCCCAAAACTTGTATGCAAGCCTGCCTTTTAGTTACACAAAACCACAGGCTTTCGTTGTGCACAATTACGACCTTCTAGCTGCCAGCTTCTTGACAACCAATGACATCATCAGTTGATAAGGAGGACGCCAGCTGCCTGCACAGCATCCTAGTTGGACCCTCCAAAAAGTGTATTTGCTTTGGAAGAATAAATCACCCTTAATGTCAGGTGTCCTACGTGTATGGATGTTGCTGCCTTATATAAAACTTCACATTTATAATGAAGTGCCACAAGGTTGTCCATCATTTTTAAGGGTGCCTCGGGACTGTCCATAATTTTTAAGGGTTCCTCGGGACTGTCCATAATTTTTAAGGGTTCCTCGGGACTGCCCATAATTTTAAAAGGTGCCTCAAGACTGTCCACAATTTTAAAGGGTGCCTCTGGACTGTCCATAATTGTAAAGGGTGCCTCAGGACTGTCCATAATTTTAAACAGTGCCTCAGGACTGTTCATAATTTTGAAGGGTGCCTTGAGTGAAAAAAAGGTTGAGAAACACTGGTCCAGAGTCTTAGATTCCTTGCACACAGGCATAGTAAACTACTGATGTATTTACATAGGAACTTGCTGGCAGAGGATTGCAGAAAGATCCTGCATAAACAATATGAGTAAGTTTTGTAAAGTACATGCATATACAAATGTACAGATGCATAAACTGTCTTATGCATAAACATCCATAATAATTCATCTTACAATTCAATTACTGACCACGAACACAAATTTTTCTATTTTTGATTTACAGATCTGAATGCAGCGCAATTTTTTTCTATTTCAATGGTTTTTATTAAATTTTTTTAACAGTATAAACAGAGGCAATAAAACACACCCACGCAGGGGCTATCAATTGCACAGATAAACAAAATGCAAATAAAAAAAAAAGGGAAAAACAATGCTCTAATGCCAACAGGGCAAAAGGTACGCCCACGCAGGGGCTATCAATGGCACATAAGTTACAAAACATTAATGTAACTGATTATAACAACTAAATGCAGCTGTCCAGTCACACCAAAAACAGAGAGAGAGAGAAAAAAGAAAAGAGAAAAAAAAGGGGGGGGGGCAAAGAGCAGGGATTCAAGAGCGCCAATACCGAACGCCATTACATCCCCAGACTAGCCGGGGGGAGTGAGGGAAGGGCATATTGCAACCACGGCTCCCATATTTTCAAAAATTTACGTTGGGAGTCGTTGCGGATACTCAACATCTGTTCGTTGAGCATCATAGTGGTCATACGATCCCGCACCCCCTGAAGAGGGACAAACGGACTCTTCCAGGCCTGAGCAATTGTTCTAGTGGCGGATAAAAACAGATAGGAAGCCAACTTCTGCTGGTGAGCCAAGAGGCCCGGTATGGGGCAATGAAGCAAGGCATACCGAGCATCCCGGCGTATGGAGAGATGGAACAAGGTGAAAAGGAGGCCAAATACACGAGACCAAAAATGAAACAGTCTCGGGCATGACCACCAGATATGTAATACATCACCACGATGACCACAACCCCGAAAACATTGATCACTACAGGCAGGGTTAGCCCGGGCCAACCGAGCCGGAACCCAGCAGCGCAATTTTTTTGATCTTTATGCACTGTGTGTATTGACTCATAGAAAACAATGCACTGCATTCAGATCTGTGAAAAAATGCTGTACTGATAAAAAAAAATCCTAAGGGCTCATTCACACAGGCGTATGTGTATTTATGTGTGTGGAATGCAAGTTTTTGTTGGCAGAGCTAGCAGAAAATCCTGCATAAAATACAATAAAATACTACATGTTTACATGCATGTGAGCAGGGTGCAGCAGGGTGTGCCTTTGACTGTGATCACACAGAGGACGAGCATTATGAACTGTATATTGCAAACATGCCAACAACGTGCAACCAGGCCCAAGGGGTGCCGGCAGCTGCCCGGAGCCACTTACGGGATGCACAGCAGCGATTCTTTAGCTTCAAAGATGCTGACAGCTTCTGCAATGAGGATTGGAAATGTGGCCTGGCTGGTCCAACCCAAATTGAAGGCTTCCTTAGTGGAGACAGCATAGTTCCTGCTTTTTCCCTACTCCTCTGAAACCTTTTTACTGCCACTAAGTGCTGTCTCTACACTACCCACTCGCAAAATGTGCGCCAATTTGGGGGGTCAGGTGCTTAAGGAATCCAATCTGATAGCTGCTCCCAGGTGACCAATGGAAATCATAGAGGAACTAAGTTCCCCACAACCTCCTTCCTCTTCTGTATTGCCGTTTTAGCTCAGCGCCACCTACAGCGGGGGGTACAAACTGTGCATACCAACATGCATACACATGTAAAATCTGCATCTATGGCCCCATGCAGCTGTGTCTTACTTGTTTTTGTTCACTGCTAGATGCAGCATGCATTTTCATTTTTTCAAGCAGCTGTGTGTATTACCCCATTGATTTCTATGATGCTGTTTCTGTGATGCATACAAAAGGTCTCAGGTGTGAATGGGGAGCAGGTGTGTTAAATTTGGTGTTATCCATCTCACTCTCTTATACTGGTCACTGGAAGTTCAACATGGCACCTCATGGCAAAGAACTCTCTGAGGATCTGAAAAAAAGAATTGTTGCTCTACATAAAGATGGTCTAGGCTACAAGAAGATTGCCAAGACCCTGAAATTGAGCTGCAGCACGGTGGCCAAGACCATACAGTGGTTTAACAGGACAGACTCCACTTAGAACAGGCCAAAGAAGTTGAGTGCACGTGTTCAGTGTCATATCCAGAGGTTGTCTTTGGGAAATAGATGTATGAGTGCTGCCAGCATTGCTGCAGAGGTTGAAGGGGTGGGGGGTCAGCCTGTCAGTGCTCAGACCATAAACCACACACTGAATCTCATAAGTGACACCAATGATAATCTCCACAACAGCAGATATCTCTGAAAGCTTAACTGTTACTTTTTATCATATTTATCCAATAAAGTTCCAGAAGTTACTACACTATTGGCACCCCCCTTTTTCTTTGGCTCCTTATTGGAGGAGCTATTAAACCCACAGAACAATTCCCAGTAACATCCAGTATCCAGAGGAAGGAGCCCAGTACCCAGGCTGAATACCAATATATCCTTAAAGGAGACCTCTGGACCCAGCAGATTTTACTTCACCCAAGCTTGATGACCTTTTCTCCTGAGGGAAGTCCACCATCTGCCTGCTGTTTTAACTCCATCTGGCGGTTATTTATATGCGCATTTCCTATGGGCAGTCGGTGAGTGCGCATTTCTGCCATTTGTTTCCTGTCACAAGCTTTCAGAGATATCTGCTGTTGTGGAGATTATCATTGGTGTCACTTATGAGATTCAGTCAAGTGGACAAATGTTTTTTTTTTTAACTAACTTTTATTTTATTTTAGTTTTGTTTTAGTTTTCATTATTTATATATTTAATTTTTTAGCGCTGCACTTTACTTACCTATTGCTATTTCTGAGGTTATTGTGATTTCCTTTAGTGTTCTAGCTGCTATCTGCTCATAGAGCGCTCGCTTAATTACTTTACATTCATAATCACACACTGCATCAAATTGGTCTGCATGGCTGTCATCCCAGAAGGAAGCCTCTTCTAAAGATGATGCACAAGAAAGCTTGCAAACAGTTTGCTGAAGACAAGCAGACTAAGGACATGGATTACTGGAGCCATGTCCTGTGGTCTGATGAGACCAAGATAAACTTATTTTGTTCAGATGGTGTCAAGTGTGTGTGGCGGCAACCAGGTGAGGAGTACCAAGACAAGTGTGTCTTGCCTACAGTCAAGCATGGTGGTGGGAGTGTCATGGTCTGGGGCTGCTAGAGTGTTACTGGCACTGGGGAACTACAGTTCATTGAGGGAACCATGAATGCCAACATGTATTGTGACATACTGAAGCAGAGCATGATCCCCTCCCTTCGAAGACTGGGCCACAGGGTAGTATTCTAACATAAAGACCCCAAACACACCTCCAAGATGACCACTGCCTTGCTAAAGAAGCTGAGGGTAAAGGTGATGGACTGGCCAAGCATGTCTCCAGACCTATTGAGCATCTGTAGGGCATCTTCAAACGGAAAGGTGGAGGAGCGCAAGGTCTCTTAACATCCACCAGCTTCGTGATGTCGTCATGGAGGAGTGGAAGAGGACTCCAGTGGCAACCTGTGAAGCTCTGGTGAACACCATGCCTAAGAGGGTTAAGGCAGTGCTGGAAAATAATGGTGGCCACACAAAATATTGACATTTTGGGCCCAATTTGGACATTTTCACTTAGGGGTGTACTCACTTTTGTTGCCAGCAGTTTAGACATTAATGGCTGTGTGTTGAGTTATTTTGAGGGGACAGCAAATTTACACTGTTATACAAATTGTACACTCACTACTTTACATTGTAGCAAAGTGTCATTTCTTCTGTGTTGTCACATGAAAAGATATAATAAAATATTTACAAAAATGTGAGGGGTGGACTCACTTCTGGGAGATACTGTATGTTCTGAATGCAGAAATTACATGTTTGGGGCATACATCCCTGGAAATATTGCTCAAAACAGTCTACAGCTGAATACAGTGGCTGCATGCTTCAACCTGTCATAGATTTTGCTGCCACTGCTGACAGCGGCCTGTATGCTGCACCTGTGCCTCCTGGGCACCCAGAAATGCTGGGATTTTATGCTGTAAGGGTCACACCATCAATGTTCATGAGCCCTGCATCTCACAGCAAGAGCAAGAAATCCCACTTATATGGTTGTCAACAGAACAGGTATCACCACTGAAAGATTTCCCCTCCATTCCTGATTTGGTGATTACTTAAAATGTTGGATTTTACCTAATAATAAACCATTGTCATAAAAAAATTTCACTTTACTTTTGTACTGCATATGCTCATAGTTTTCAAATAATTGCTTCTAAATGTTTTCATTACTTCCCTGAAATGTGACCATCCCTGTGTCTCTCTAGCTGAGCTGCGCTTCCCTGAACTTCCGGTCAGGAACACCTGACTTTGTGATGTAGGCACTACAAGCCCCACTATCTTTTGCACATTTATCATGCTGAGCTGGAAGGAGGAGCTGAGAAATGTTGCCAATCTACAACTGGTGGACAGAGCAGTCATCCTGTTTCTGGGCAGCTGGTGAGTGACATTCCCAGTCAGTAGTGTGCACATCAAGGTGATTAAAACAAGAGATGAGCATAAGGGCCCTACATTTTTCACACTTTTAGTCTTCTTTGGAAGCCCATGCGACAAGGTAACAATGCAGGAGTATGATTTGCAGACAAAAAGAGAGCATTGTCACCATAAAAGAGGAAGTGCAGAATAAACAGGTATTCTTTAAAAAAAAAGCTGCAGATTTAAAAATATTGAAAATTACTTTTGAAATTGCTTTAATATGTTAAAACTTAGACTTCTTTCTCCTGAAGCTGTGCCTGCAGGCATGCAGCCTGTGTCAACTACCTCTCTGTACACCTCTACTCTCTCCCTGCATGGCCACATAGCCTGATCTCAGCAGGGGACAGAGGGAGGAGCTGCAATGACAGCAGTGTAGCAGTGTGTGGGCAGCTCTGTAGGACAGCGGTGCAGCGGCCAGGCTAGTTTACAGCTGATAATAAGATCCTCCAGCACAGTAGTGATAGGGTTGGTTATTTAAAACGCAGCTCCCCAACCCCCACATAAAAAAAAAAAAAACCAAGTAGCATTGCACAGTACTCGGGCTTCCAGAAAAGAGCATCTTAAAAAAGCTGAAAGTTATGCTATATAAATAGGAACATGTTACAAATATATAGTAGGTATTATCCTAATTCGGCTACAAAAGTGGAAATACACTTTAAGTGACATCTTAGTGATTTGGCTTATAAATACTTCTAGGACTAACTACACTATATTGCCAGAAGTATTGGGACACCCCTCCAAATCATTGTATTCAGGTGTTCCATTCACCTCCATGGCCACATGTGTATAAAATCAAGCACCTAGGCATGCAGGCTGCTTCTACAAACATTTGTGAAAGAATAAGTCGCTCTCAGGAGCTCAGTGAATTCAAGCGTGGTACCGTGATAGGTTACCATCTGTGCAATAAGTCCATCCGTGAAATTTTCTTGCTACTAAATATTGTTAGTGGTATTATAAAAGTGGAAGCTACTGGAAACAACAGCAACCAAGCCACAAAGTGGTAGGCCACGTAAAATGACAGGCTGGGGCAGGGGCGGACTGACCATTGGGGAACTCGGGCACTGCCCGAGGGCCCGGGTTCAGTAGGGGGCCCCATGAGATGTCTCTGGTACCTTTCATAGGCTTTGTTGGGTGTGGTTTGAGTGTGGGCAAGGACACAGGGGCCCTGTGATCCACTATTGCCCGGGGGCCTCATGACTTGTCAGTCCACTCCTGGGCTGGGTCAGCGCATACGCACAAGTCGCCAACTGTCTGCAGAGTCAATAGCTAAAGACCGCCAAACATTGTGTGGCCTTCAGATTAGCACAACAGTGCGTAGAGAGCTTCATGGAATGGGTTTCCATGGCTGAGCAGTTGCATCCAAGCCTTAGATCACCAAGTGCAATGCAAAGCATCAGATGCAGTGGTGTAAAGCACGCTGCCACTGAAATCTAGAGCAGAGGAGACGTGTTCTCAGGAGTGACGAATCACGCTTCTCTGTCTGGCAATCCGATGGACGTGTCTGGGTTTGGCGGTTTCCAGGAGAACAGTCCTGACCTCAACTCGATAGAACACCTTTGGGACAGGGGCGGACTGACAACTCATAGGGCCCCCGGGCAATAGGGGATCATGGGGCTCCTGTGTCCTTGCCCAAACTCAAAAAAGCCTATGAAAAAGGTACCAGGGGCATCTCATGGGGCCCCCTACTGACCCCGGGCCCTCGGGCAGTGCCCGAGTTTCCAAATGGTCACTCCGCCCCTGCTTTGTTATGAATTAGAGCGGAGACTGCCAGTCAGGCTTTCTCGTCCGACATCAGTGCCTGACCTCACAAATGCACTTCTGGAAGAATGGTCAAACATTGCCATAGACACCCTCCTAAACCTTGTGTACAGCCTTCCCAGAAGAGTTGAAGTTGTTATAGCTGCAATAGGTGGGCCAACTTAATATTGAACCCTACAGACTAAGACTGGGATGCCATTAAAGTTCATGTGCGTGTAGAGGCAGGTGTCCTAATACTTTTGGCAATATAATGTATGTGCTGCCAGCTATACATTCTAAAGTGTGCATTAATACAAATATATCAGAACAGCAATTTAGCTCTAGGGCAGGGGTTCTGAATTAAAATTTACGGGGGTCTGGTCAGTAAAATTTTCTTCCAGCGGAGGTAGGAGTGTCATGTTGTTACTATGACTCAGATCCTTCACATCACAACCTGCAGTGCACATCACAGTTCCTCCCTTCACCCCCCATACCCCCTTTTACATCACAGATCGCCCCATCACAGTCCGCCCCATCACAGTCCACCCCATCACAGACCATCCCATCACAGAATGACACATCACAGACCCCCCCATAACTGACATCCCATCACAGACCCCCCCATCACCGACTACTCATTGGGCGGCACAGTGGCTAAATGGTTAGCACTTCTGCCAGGCAGTACTAGGGTCGTTAGTTCGAATCCCAACCACGGCACCACCTGCTTGGAGTTTGCATGTTCTCCCTGTGCCTGCGTGGGTTTCCTCTGGGTACTACGGTTTCCTCCCACACTCCAAAAACATGCAGGTAGGTGAATTGGATCCTGTCTAAATTGTCCATAGTAGGTGTATGTATGAATGTGAGTTAGGGACTTTAGATTATACACCGCTTGAGGGTTAGGGACTGATGTAAATGTATAATATATACAGTCATGGCCGAAATTGTTGGCACCCTTGATATTTCTCCAGGAAATCATGTATTTCTCACGAAACGTATTGCATTAACACATGTTTTGCTATACACATGTTTATTCCCTTTGTGTGTATTGGGACAAAACAAAAAAAGGGAGGAAAGAAAGCAAATTCGACATAATGTCACACAAACCTCCAAAAATGGGCTGGACAAAAGTATTGGCACCCTTTCACAACTGCGGATAAATAAGAATGTTACAAGCATGTGATGCTCCTGTAAACTCACCTGGGGCAAGTAACAGGTGTGGGCAATATAGAAATCACACCTGAAAGCAGATAAAAAGGAGAGACGTTCACTTAACCTTTGCATTGTGTGTCTGTCTGTGCCACACTAAGCATGGACAACAGAAAGAGGAGACGAGAACTGTCTGAGGACCTGAGAACCAAAATTGTGGCAAAATATCAACAATCTCAAGGTTACAAGTCCATCTCCAGAGAACTAGATTTGCCTTTGTCCACAGTGCGCAACATTATCAAGAAGTTTGCAACCCATGGCACTGTAGCTAATCTCCCTGGTCGTGGACGGATGAGGAAAATTGATGAAAGATTGCAACGCAGAATAGTCCGGATGGTGGATAAGCAGCCCCAAACATGTTCCAAAGACATTCAAGCTGTCCTGCAGGCTCAGGGAGCATCAGTGTCAGCGCGAACTATCCGTCGACATTTAAATGAAATGAAACGCTATGGCAGGAGACCCAGGAGGACCCCACTGCTGACACAGAGACATAAAAAAGCAAGACTACAGTTTGCCAAAATGTACTTGAGTAAGCCAAAAGCCTTCTGGGAAAACGTCTTGTGGACAGATGAGACCAAGATAGAGCTTTTCGGTAAAGCACATCATTCTACTGTTTACCGAAAACGGAATGAGGCCTACAAAGAACAAAACACAGTACCTACGGTAAAATATGGTGGAGGTTCAATGATGTTTTGGGGTTGTTTTGCTGCCTCTGGCACTGGGTGCCTTGACTGTGTGCAAGGCATCATGAAATCTGAGGATTACCAAAGGATTTTGGGTCGCACTGTAGGGCCCAGTGTCAGAAAGCTGGGTTTGCGTCCAAGATCCTGGGTCTTCCAGCAGGACAATGACCCCAAACATACGTCAAAAAGCACTCAGAAATGGATGGCAAAGAAGCGCTGGAGAGTTCTGAAGTGGCCAGCAATGAGCCCAGATCTAAATCCCATTGAACACCTGTGGAGAGATCTTAAAATTGCTGTTGGGAAAAGGTGTCCTTCCAATAAGAGAGACCTGGAGCTGTTTGCAAAGGAAGAGTGGTCCAAAATTCCGGGTGAGAGGTGTCAGAAGCTTATTGATGGTTATAGGAAGCGACTGATTTCAGTTATGTTTTCCAAAGGGTGTGCAACCAAATATTAAGTTAAGGGTGCCAATACTTTTGTCCAGCCCATTTTTGGGGTTTTGTGTGACATTATGTCATATTTGCTTTTCTGCCTCTGTTTTATATTTGTTCCAATACATACAAAGGGAATAAACATGTGTATAGCAAAACATGTGTTAATGCAATACCTTTTTTGTGTGAAATACTTGATTTTCAGGAAAAATATCAAGGGTGCCAACAATTTCGGCCATGACTGTATGTAAAGCACTGCGTAAATTGATGGTGCTATATAAGTACCTGAAATAAATAAATACTCCATCACAGACCGTCCTATCACAGATTTCCCTCCATCATAGACCCCCCTTCATCATACATTCCCTCCATCACAGACCCCTTAGCACAGAACCCCTCCCCCCAATCACAACCCCCCTTCATAACAGACCTCTCCTCATCCCAGATCACCCTATCACAGTCCTTCCTGCATATTACAGATTCCTGTCCATTTCATAACATTGCAGCACTCCTCCCTTCCCGCCCCCCCCCCCCCACACTGTCCTACCTTATTCACACAAGATGGGAAGCACAGCAGGTCTGGACATAGGGAGGGATTTTTCATGTTATAGGCGGGTGAATGATTGCGTGGACCGCCCCCACTGCCTAGCAATCAATCTTCTGCAACCAATCAATTGCTTTCTAACATGAAAAGTCCTGCCCTATGTCCAGACCTGCTGTGCTTCCAGTCTTGTGTGAATAAGGTAGGGCAGTGTGGGGAGGGGAGGGGGGGAGTGCTGCAATGTTATGAAAAGGACAGTCCTGCTGTGCCTCAAATGTTGTGCCCTTCCTTGAGGACACTAGTGGCAGCGGTGGGCAGGCGAGGGGGAGGACATTCAGGCAACTATTTGGTGAAGCTGCGATTCGGAAAGGAATGTTTCTGGGTCCGGATCCGGACCGCGGTCCACCATTTAGTGATGCCTGCTATAGGGTGCTCTCCAAACTGATGCCTACAGAAATATTCCTTAACACTTTACTTCATTATTGAGTCTAAAACACCATGGAGGTATTTTCCTTACTTGAGGCTTTTAGTGCTTTACATTATATATAATTTATAATTAGAAATGTATTTATTATTTTTTTGTATTTTTTTAAATAATATTTATAAGCACATACATTAGTGGAATCTATTGAAATAAGGGATCTTGAGCATGATTTAAGAAAGGCCCGACCATTTTACTTTCTATATCTTCAACAAAGCTTGTGCAAAGTTTATGGTATTGGCTAAACATTACAATTAGGAACTAAGCAATGGACTGGAATAACAATAACAGCAAAGGTGGCAATTACTAATTACTTGTCCAAGAATGCTTGTCTTACCCTGTACCAACAGAAGCTTCATTAGATTTATTATTCAGAGGAGGCTTTCGTGTTCACAACTTTGGATGGATTGTGTGAGCTATTCGTGGGTGTGTTGGTGGTTATGTTTGTAAAAAAAACAGAATATCTGTGTGGGAAGCCTCAAGCTGAAGCTGCCATTATTTCATGTTTCACACTAGTTCCAAGATCTATTACGTTTAATTGCAAGTTACATCATTGCTGCCAAATTAGCATGCAAACCTATCAGGAAATGGTAGCCTTTCCCTGAAGCCTAAATGCACAATCCCAATGCACGTGTTCCTGTGGTTAGAAATGGCTGTATGTGACCATCAGCTGCAACCAAGGATGCTTTATTCAGCGATCACATTGTTACAGCAAGAGCAACGTTTCCGAGCCTCACAGGAACCCTTCATCGGGCACTACCACAGTGTGCTGGTGACATTCTTCTCCTCCCTTCCCCTGAAATCTTACACACAATCACTTTAAGGCCAAACCTTTGGGGACACCCGACCATCACACCTACCTATATGGCCATTCCTGACAAGCCCTTCAAAATGATGAGTTCAGGTGTTTCCAATGAAGAACACATATTTTAAACTGTTAGAAATTCTGTATATTACCCTATAGATCAGACAGTGCACAGCTTTTTCTGCTTGCTTCATTGCAAACAGGAAACTGTGTGCTTCCATCCTTGTGGATACAGGTTGGGGAAGGCCCTTTTCTATTCTTTTTTTTTTTTAATGATTTGGTTTAGAGAAATTTAGAGCATACAAAACAGAGCCTCTGGGAATTCCTTAGCTTGAAAGTAAGAAAACATGAAAAAAAAAAATAAGACAACTATAGTAAACAATTACTTAATTACAACCAATAACTTCTGCTCGGTTCCACAAAATGAAAGAACCACAAAATATGATGTACCATTCGCCAACCCTCCATCCCTCCTCGATGGAAGCTGGACTAAATGGACTTGATGGAACAGAGACTAAAAAATTGGAGCTTACAGGCTCTCACATGTCAAGGTTGAGTAAAAAAAGGCCAGGCTGTAGGCCAAGGCCCTCATCACCTAGAAGTAGCTACATTGGGATACCCAAAGAAAGTGCCCAGGATTATTGGGATGCATTAGTATTTGGTGACTTCATCCAGATATTCTATACCTTTGTTAAATTTAGCGGGACAATCCCAAGAGATATAGGTAGATTGGTATGGGGTTTAGAAGTGTTCACCAGGGCTTTAAAAAAATCTAGGGAAGTAGCCTGCTCATTTTCTATTCTGGCATGACATTGTAGCACAAATCCAGGTCTTGTCTTCCCCCCAGCCCGGACACCACCCCCCACTGACATCTCCGTCATGTCCAACAACGCCACCATCAAACCCCGCAGGCCAGAGTACTTGGTGTCATTCTGGACTTCAACCTGTCCTTCCAGCCCCAAGTCCAATCTTTAACTAACTCGTGCAGACTCCACCTCCGCAACATCGCCAAAATCTGCACGTTCCTAACCCCAGAAACCACTAAACAGCTCATCCACTCCCTCATCATATCACGACTCGACTACTGCAACTCCCTCCTCACTGGCCTGCCTCGCCGCTGGCTATCCCCGCTTCAGTCGATCCTGAATACGGCTGCCAGACTCATTCACCTTTCCAACTGCTCCGTTTCCGCCACCCCCCTCTGCCAATCCCTCCACTGGCTTCCAATTGCGCAACGGATCAAATGCAAAATCCTAACTCTGACGTACAAAGCTGTCCACCATACTGCCCTGAACTACATCACTGACCTAATATCCAAGTACCACCCAGCACGCACACTCCGCTCCTCACAAGACCTCCTTCTCTCTAGTTCCTTGGTCTCCTCCTCCCACGCCCGCCTACAGGACTTCTCCAGGGTGTCACCCATCCTCTGGAACTCCCTGCCCCAACCCATCAGATTATTACCTACTCTCCTCTCCTTTAGGCGCACCCTGAAAACTCACCTCTTCAGGGAAGCCTACCCCACCCCCTGCTAACTTGCCGACCTCCTCCACTCTTCCTACCACTCCATCCCCCAAAGCTTTCTCCTCCTGTGCCACCATCCCCTCCCTCCTAGATTGTAAGCTCGAAAGAGCAGGGCCCTCAATTCCCTCATGTTTTGCATTGTATTGGTATTGTTCTGTCCCCCTTTGTAATGTACAGCGCTGAGCGAACTATTGGCGCTTTATAAATACTGTATAATAATAATAATAATAATAATAATTAAGACATGATTGGACATGTTTAATTTAGAAACTCAAGTCTTGACCTCAATATTACTGTACACTATTGGGATGAGTGAGAACGTTGATTGCGAGCTAGGTCTTTTTTGTCCAACATTGATACCTGACTGCATAAATGCTCTTTTAAATGAACAGGAACAAGTTCCCACAGACATACTCCAAAAAATCTTGTAAAAAGCCTTCCCAGAAGAGTGGAGGCTATTATAGCTATGAGGGAGGGGGGAATTCTGCATGCAAGGCCGCTCATCTATCCTTTTACGCATGCAAATGCTCAAATGTGTGGTGACATGTACAGCCTCAGCCAATCATTGATTTGTACAGGTTTTTTATTCTCTCTTACATTATTTGGCCTAGAAAATGGGCAGAGATTTACACTAAACCCTGATTACATACCATCCCTGTTCCTTCCCGAGACTGCAGCAATATAATCCAACTTAACAACCAAAAAAAGAATACTGTTATCAGACTTCAAAAGAATTCTTAATTTGCATACAGGTAACAATGATTCCTCCCCTATAAACAATAAACTATACACAAGGCATGTCTCTTTAAAAGACATTTTATTAAACAAAAAAATATTAAAAAATACTTTGGTACATAAAACCCATAAAATATGAAGCTTTTGCAGCTCTGGTATTTTTATAATTTGGCTCATGTATATTTTATGTAGGTGGAATTATTGTTAATTATAAGCAAATCAGGAATTCAAATGAAGTCTGAAAACAGTAACTTTTTTGTTGTTTTGGTTGGTACATAAAACCTGATAAAATAAGCACCTGCAGCAACCCTGGTATTTTTATCATTTGGCTTGTGTATAGTTTACGTAGGTGGAATTATTGTTACAAAGCAAATCAGGAATTCAACTGAAGGCTGAAAACCGTACATTTTTCTGGTTATTGAGGGTTTTTTCACTTTATGAGGCTTGTGCATCAGATAGTAACTGGATTTAGTTCCTTTTTAGACTGTCACACAGGAACATTTAGTTTTACTTTATAAAAAGATTGCTCTAAAAACCCAAAAGGGGAACTCCCTATAACAGAACACTGATCACATGGTGTTTGCTAATTTACAGCTCTGTCTAAATAGTGCTTCTCATTCAGCTAAGACCATGTGACCAATATCACTTATCTTGGCCATGTGATTTGGACCTTTATAACACGTCAATCCACATGTCCAAGGAACAATCATATTATTTTTCAGAAGGCCAAAAAAGAATTCCTCAATATAAATCTGCATTAAAATGTGCATTTTAAATAATAGCAATCTTTTTAAACTATGCATAAATGTACAACCGTGTTTTTTCGTTTGGAATAAATTGGGGAAGGGTTAGAGCCTCTGGGAGGTTCATATTGATATTGTGTCCCCGCTGGGGGGATTTGTTCCTTTTTTGTTCTGGCCACTGTCAGCCATCAGAAAACGTAACAGAAATTCTAGAAATAAAGTAAGTAGAAATTCTACATTTTCCTGCTTGTGAGAGCAATAAATGTGGTGATCTTCCGACAGGGACAAATGACCTGGTGACAACTATCTAAGTGGGAATCCCCCTCTCTATAGAAAGATGATTCCCTGTCACTTCCTGCTGAGTTTTCTAGACATGAAGTAAAGAGAAATCCTGCCAGTAGGACATAGCAAAAAAATAACCTGGTGGAGGTTTAACCCTTCCCAAATCTGTCTAATTCTAGAAAGAAAGTGGCTATTCACACCGGCAGTCATGTTGTAACACAGCTGGTGTGCAATGTGGTCCGGTGGTCCGCACTTATCCTTTTTTTTTCTTTTTTAAAACAAACTTTATTGAAATGTCACACAGACATTTCATAAAGATCAATTGGCCACCACGTGATGCGATGCAATGCCTCCTGCTGCGGTGCGCTGAAGAAAAGTACAGCCATGGCTGATCGGAACACTTGTGAATACCGACCGCAGCTTTAGCCCTGGGTCACACTGGATCTGACTTTAAAATCGTGCAACTTCACTTTAAGTTGCACGATTTCAAAGTCGCATGTCAGTGGGACTTCAGGTGCGACTCGGAAGACGTCTGTGCAACTTCATGCACACTTATGCAGACTCCACCCCCGCAACATCTCCAAAATACGCACGTTCCTAACCCCAGACATTACTAAGCAACTCATCCACTCCCTCATCATATCACGACTCAATTACTGCAACTCCCTCCTCAGTGGACTGCCTCACCACAGGCTATCCCTGCTTCAGTCGATCCTGAATACGGCAGCCAGACTCATCCACCTCACCAACTTCTCCGTTTCTGCCACACCCCTCTGCCAATCCCTCCGCTGGCTTCCGATTGCCCAATGGATCAAATTCAAATCCTAACACTGACGTACAATGCTGTCCATAACCCTGCCCCAAACTACATCACCGACCTAATATCCAAGTACCACCCAAAACGCACTCTCCACTCCTTACAAGACCTCCTTCTCTCTAGTTCCCTAGTCTCCTCCTCCCATGCCCACCTCCAGGACTTCTCCAGGGCGTCACCCATACTCTGGAACTCCCTACCCCAATCCATCAGACAATCACCTACTCTCCTCTCCTTTAGGCACACCCTGAAAACCCACCTCTTCAGGGAAGCCTACCCCACCCCCTGCTAATTCCCGACCTCCTCCACTCTTCCTACCACTCCATCCCCCATAGCTATTTCCTCCTGTGCCACCATCCCCTCCCTCCTAGATTGTAAGCTCCAGGGAGCAGGGCCCTCGAACCCTTCGCGTATCGCATTGTATTGTTATTGTACTGTCGCATGTTCTGTCTCCCATTGTAATGTACAGCGCTGAGCAAACTGTTGGCGCTTTATAAATACTGTATAATAATAATAATAATGCAGAGATATCTAGATAACTCTCAATTGAAATCACAAAAAATAGTGCAGGAACTACTTTCAAAATTGGTGCGACTCCACCGATTTAAACAGTTCAATTCCAATAGGGTGTGACTTGTCATGAGATTTTAAACTGTCAACTCGCATGACAAGTCGCACCTGTGTAAACCAGGGCTTACACTGATTCATGGCAGTGTACGGACAACATGGCCATGTGAATGAGGCCATATACTTCCTTTTTAAAAACAACAAATACAGAGGTTACACACAAGACATAGGGAAATAAA
This sequence comes from Staurois parvus, assembly GCF_062004578.1. Lineage (NCBI taxonomy): Eukaryota > Metazoa > Chordata > Amphibia > Anura > Ranidae > Staurois > Staurois parvus. The sequence continues at coordinate 7,702,266 of NW_028318510.1, forward strand.
ACACTTTTAAAATAATATTTTTAATAGAGGGCATCATACATCAGACCAGAAAGAGGGATAACTATGGGAGGAATGAGGGACAGAGGGATAACTGTGGGAGGAATGAGGGACAGAGGAATAACTGTGGGAGGAATGAGGGACAGAGGAATAACTGTGGGAGGAATGAGGGACAGAGGGAAAACTGTGGGAGGAATGAGGGACAGAGGGAAAACTGTGGGAGGAATGAGGGACAGAGGGATAACTGTGGGAGGAATGAGGGACAGAGGGATTTGGCTGCAGACCCTCCAAATGGGAATCTATGGTAGTTCTAACTTTTGAAGAATGCATAACTTCATAGAAAAGACTGCCATCTAGTGGTAAGAATAGTAAATACGGGTTACTGATAATATAAAACAAAGGTAAAATCAATGACCATAAAAACACGGTTTAGGAGTTGTATATATAAATAATTCAGTGTTATTTGGACATAAACAACTTGGCAGCTATCTAGAAAATATTATTGCAATATTCAGTAGCTCAATGGAAATAATTTATTAAAGAGATTGAAAGGACCATTTTTTTGCCTCCTTGCAACCAGTCAGGTTTTCATTTTCAAACCTGTGCTTGGAAATTGGCATCTGGAATATGATTTTAAAGGGCAACTTCAAAGCAGTCGGTTCCCCCATATTAGCAGGGTTTTCCATTCTTTTCTTTAAACACATGCTGTTTACGGCTTATTTTTCTCAACTTGAAATCCCTGACCCCAGGTTCACACACAAGCGTTTTCCGCAGTGTTTTACAGAAATGCACTACAGGCCATTTAACATGATTTCCTATGGGACATGTTCACATCTCAGCATTTTCTGGAAAGGGTCAGGGACTTTTTTTTAACGCAAAAAGTTGCATTTTTGGTTCTATAGACTTCAATGGAAATGCTGCAGAAAAGCATGTATTGCGTTTTTGTTGCGTTTTTTCTGCATTTTGCATTTAAAATCTGCCTAGCAACAAGAAAAAAACCCCAGCAAAATGCATCAAAAACACAGCAAAAACACAAGTGCAAAAACGCAATGCAGAAACGAATCAAACGCAAACTGCATAGGTGTGAACCTAGCCTAAATAAAGCTGGTGAAGCAGCAAGCATACATAACGTCAGGTCATGGTGCATTTTACTTGCACGTTGATCTGGCTCAGGTTATGGTGACTCCTCTTTATCACAAGCATTACGCATTAGCTTCCCCAGTGGCTGAAGCCATCTTGACATGCAGGTATGGGTGTTGCTATCTGAAAGTGTTACTAAACCCCGGACCCTGCATTCACTATATCTGGTCTCCCACAGTACACAGAACATGGAAATTCAATTATTTTAGTAAATATAAATGGTTAAATACCTTTTCACATGAGCAGTTACAGCAGTCTTGTGACTTCTATCAGTGTCCAGCAGAGCGCTGGTAAAAGCTTGTAGGAGGAGTTTTCATTCTCCTCTCACTGTCCTATGAGGCTGCAGAACCCCTGACCCTCTGTCTGGACAGCACTGATTGGCCCTGTGCTGATCATATGCACTCTCCCAAGAAAACAAACCTCTCTAACATTACACACCAAACTGAGCATGTGCAGTTTGCTCTCAAGGCTCTGTTCTATCAGTAGAAGGAAATGGGGACTGTGAAAGAAGGGTAGGATCACAGAAGACAGGATCAAACAACCTTTTTACACAATGCAGAGGATTAACCCCTTAGGTTCCACAGTGAGCAGGGGCGGACTGACCATTTGGAAACTCAGGCACTGCCCGAGGGCCCAGGGTCAGTAGGGGGCCCCATGAGATGCCCCTGGTACCTTTTTCATAGACTTTTTTGAGTTTGGTCAAGGACACAGGGGCCCCATGATCCCCTATTGCCCGGCCCCATGAGTTGTCAGTCCGCCACCTGACATTGAGTAAAACAAGCATGCTTTAGTACATATACAGGCTGATTTTACTGTTCTGGGTTTAGTAATGCTTTAAGGCTTCATGTATTCTGCTGCTCCTTAATGTGAATTTACGATATTTTGGTGTATTTTTGCTAAAGCTCCTGAACTCAACTAAATAAAATCCTGTATGTCCATGTACACATAGGCTTTTACCAGAGTTTAGGAGCAGCAAAGTTTAGAGGCAGGTAAACGTTCCTCTTAAGTTCCTATGCTGCAGCAATCAGGTTTATCAAACGGCAGACAAATAACATACAGAAAACCAATGAAGAGGCTGAAGGACAAGTCATTCAAAAGCAATGGCTTAGAAATGCAACATCCAGGCAAAGTAATACAAAGCTTGATGCTAGGGCATGTCTCTATATTATTCTTCATACATTCCACAAGATCTGTACAGATATACTGTTTGTGTAGATTGCACAACTGCACCAGGGCCCCTTGGGATTTCGAGGCCTATTTATACAAGATTCGAGTTTGAGGGGTGTTCAGATCCCTCTCACTGTCATGTAGACCTGGACACTGCTCACTTCTTTCTAGCTGTTAATTAATGCAAAGGTGATTTACTAAAACTGTATGGTGCAAAATCTGGTGCAGCTCTGCACAGAAACCAATCAGCTTCCATGTTTTATTGTCAAAGCTTCATTGAACAAGCTGAAGGTAGAAGCTGATTGGCTACCATGCACTGCTGCACCGGATTCCGAGTGCATCAGTTTTAGTAAATCTCCCCCATGGTGACTATGTATTTTTACTTGGCCAGCAGTTGAATAGGGGCCATCAAAATTGATTTTGCACAGGGGCCCCTTGGTGACTCTGTCTGTCACTGTACATTGCTCCCAGCCAGAGGATACTGATAACATTGCCTACAAAAGCGATGGGGAACCACTAGATGCCAGAAAGAAGGAACCAGCCAGCACAGTGGCTAACTGGTTAGCACTTCCGCCAGGCAGTCTAGGGTTGCTTATTTGAATCTTAATCATGGCACTACCTGCCTGGAGTTTGCATGTTTTCCCTGTGCCTGTGTGGGTTTCCTCCGCATACTCTGGTTTCCTCCTACACTTCAAAGACATGCTGGTAGGTTAATTGGATCCTGTCTAAATTGGCCCTAGTAAGTGTATGAATGTGAGTTAGGGACTTTAGATTGTACTCCCCTTGAGGGTTAGGGACTGATACAAGTGTACAATATATATATGTAAAGCGCTGTGTAAACTGATAGTGCTTTACTAGTACCTGTAATAATAATGTTACCTGAGATGTATCTTACTCTTTTACTTGGATCTCTGTCACGGGAGAAAGGCGCTCATCTGAACATATGGTGAGATTGTCACATACTCTGACCTTTCTAGGACATAGTTCCCACATGGCACAATACAAGCCTCTTTGAACTTACAAGGGTCTCCCCTACATGCCTTATTATCCATGCCACCAGCTTCTCTCCTAGGACACAGACTCGTTGCCGGCCTAAGTAGTACACCATCCTGATCCTCAGATTCTTAAAACTGTCTCTGCGCAGATGACTTATCCATTGGGGACTATAGAGAAACTAATCTAAAGTAAGGGTAATTTATGAGATAAGGAAGACAAGGCAGGGGCAGCCAGTGCAAATATATGTACAAAGAATCTGGTCGAGTCTGACCATAACAGGTTCAAATCATTCCATTTTTTCTAGTTATATGAAACAGTACAAAATTCTGTTAACCAAATACATTTGTTTTTAACTGGTGGCCATGCTAATGTGATCTTTTTTCATAACCTGGGCAGCACAGTGGTTAGCACTTCTGCCTGGCAGTACTTGGGTCATTGGTTCAAATCCCAACCATGGCACCACCTGCCTGGAGTTTGCATGCTCTCCCTGTGTCTGCATGGGTTTCCTCCCACATTTCAAAGATATGCTGGTAGATTACTTATTACTGAACCAGCCTGTCCCAGTACTGCCTAGGACACAGACACGTTCCTAGAGGTCTCAGGGTAGCTAAAAAAGTTTTGCCTTCACTCAACAAGCTGAAGATAGGTTAATTGGATCCTGTCTAAATTGGTTCTAGTATGTGTATGTATGAATGTGAGTTAGAGACCTTAGATTGTACGCCCCTTGAGGGTTAGGGACTGATGTGAATGTACAATATATATGTAAAGCACTGCATAAATTGACAGAGCTGTGTAAATAAAAATAAAATGAATTAAAACCTCTGGGTTAAACTAAAGTCTTTTCATTAATAAGTGATTGAAATATGCCCAATTCTCTTCTTGATTTTATCGCAATTGAATGAATTGTTTTTGTTACTTTAGATTGTACACCCCTTGAGGGTTAGGGACCAGGGGCGGACTGACCATTTGGAAACTCGGGCACTGCCCAAGGGCCCGGGGTCAGTAGGGGGCCGCATGAGATGCCACTGGTACCTTTTTCATAGGCTTTTTTGAGTTTGGGCAAGGACACAGGGGCCCCATGATCCCCTATTGCCCGGGGGCCCCATGAGTTGTCAGTCCGCCCATGTTAGGGACTGATGTGAATGTACAATATATATGTAAAGTGCTGTGTAAATTGACAGCGCTGTATAAGTACCTGTATTCATTAATTAGTTTGCCTGTAGTTTTACTAATTAACACTTTGGAGAGTGTAATTATGAAGATTGGAAAAGTTCTTAAACTCCATAAATCCTCAATAGACATAATGGAAACAAATAAAGATATGAAGCATGTATATTCCAGATAAAGAAAAAGCACATAGTCTGCTATTTGTAGACATTGACATAGTTTTTATCTGGATAACTAATTTTATATTTTTGTATATTCAAAGAATAATCTTTAATGGCACATTTATTGTCTTCCTCGTACTCATGGATTTACTCTTCCCAGCACACCATCATGACTTCCAAATGCCTTCTTTTTTAAATTTATTTTGCTGTTGGTAACAAATTTCTTTCCATGAAAACTTCTACGAAATATTTGACAAATAAAAGTAGGTGAAAGTGGTGAAATAACATGTACAGAGTTGTTTAGTGGAGATTAGGATTAATATGAAGAAATGTGCAGGAGGAATGTCTGATCGGGGTCTTTGTTCTTTCCCTGGTGATATTATCACAGATGCAGATCAGTCACCTCTAGCAATGCAGCCCTATCACAGAGCTACCCTGGAGGAGGCTTTCTGTAGACAGATAGATACACACTGTTGCTAGCAGAATGGCCAGCCAATGGGAGAGATCCATGATGTCATATAACCATCCAATTGGCTTTTGCTGAATGTATTCTTTTGTCACTTGTTACCTGGCACAGATTCCACAGCTCAAGCATCCTTCAACACTATGACTGTGCTAATGAATGACAATGACCTGCATTCAATCCTTCATTACATGATGACCTGGGAGCTTCTGTACTGAATGAACTAGATATGTATTTGGGGGGAAAATGAATGATATCCATGGACATTCTTTATAGAACATACAAATCAAAATTATTTACCCACACATAATATTTACATACACCTACATATATAGTACATGTATATTTATATATAAAAATATATAGAATATACTGTATAATACTGTGTGTGTGTAAAGGAAAATCTCCACCTTAATTGGTATAATCTTATTTTGTGATTTTTATTAATTTGAAATGTCAAGCTTAACGTAAAAAAATAATAATAAAATAAATAAATAATATGTATTTATTATTTATTTCAGGTACTTATATAGCGCTGTCAATTTACGCAGTGCTTTACACATATATATTGTACATTCACATCAGTCCCTAACCCTCAAGGAGTGTACAATCTGAGGTCCCTAACTTACATTCATATACAAGGGCCAATTTAGACAGGATCCAGTTAACCTACCAGCATGTCTTTGGAGTGTGGGAGGAAACCGGAATACCCGGAGGAAACCCACGTAGGCACAGGGAGAACATGCAAACTCCAGGCAGGAGGTGCCGTGGCTGGGATTTGAACCAACGACCCTAGTACCTCGGTTTACAAATTGAATTCGTTCTGCATGACTTTTTGTATTGTGAAAAATTTGTAAACCAAAACGCGGTTCCTCATAGGAATGCATTGAAAACCAATTCATTCCGGAGGTCAGAAAAAAGTAAAAAAAAAGTATTATCTGTTCAAAACTCTTTATAAAGTGTGCTTTAAAGGCACGTGATTAAAAAAAAAATTGTAAATTCATTGAAAACCAATGAATTTGTTTGTATTGCAAACACAATTAGTAAACCGAGGCATTATTTTCAATGGATTTTCATTTGTAAACTGAAAATTACATTAACCGAGGCGTTCGTAAACCGAGGTACGCCTGTATTGTATATACATCGATCAGCCATAACATTGTGACTACATACCATATTATTATGACCACCCATTTAATATTGAGTATGCCCCTTTTGCCACCAAACCAACCCTGACCCTTCGGAGTGTGGACTCCACTAGACAAAGCATGACACTGCCTCCGCTGGCTTGCCTTTTTCCCATACTGCATCCTGGTGCCATTTCTTCCCCAGGTAAGTGACGCACCCAACCATCCACATGATGTAAATGAAAACATGATTCAGTAGACAAGGCCACCTTCTTCCATTGCTCTGTGGTCCAGTTCTGATGCTCATGTGGTCATTGTGGGCACTTTTGGCTGTTTACACAGGTCAGCATGGATACCCTGACCAGTCAGTGGCTACAAAGCCCCATACACAACATACATTGCCCTGTGTGTTCTGACACCTTTCTATCAGAACCAGCATTAACTTTTTCAGCAATTTGAGCCACGGTATCTCTTCTAATGGATCGGACTACAGGGCTCAGTCTTCGCTCCCGACATGCATGAATGAGCCTTGACCACCCATGACCCCATTGCCGGTTCACTGGTTTTCCTTCCTTGGACCACTTTTGGTAGGTCCTGCCCACTGCAAACCGGAACATCCCAAAATAGCTGCAGCTTTGGGGATACTCTTATTCAGTCATTTTGCCTTTACAATTAGTTTCTTGTCAACGTTGCTCAAATATGAAATATGAACAAAGCATATCCCTCTATAGTGTGTACTTGTCTCAATCCAGAGCACTAAGTATCATTTTTGTCTGTTGCCTCCTTTCTCTGTTATCTGTATGAGCCACTTCTGACAGGTTTTCCTGTGACAGAGGAGGGACTTCCAGCTGGTTGACAGCCTCATCTCTGTTCTGGTGTGCTGTGTAAAGGGGGTTTGTCTTTTCTCTCCAATCAGCTCTTAGAGCTCTTCTCACTGATGTAAACTTCAGCTCCCCACCCCCTGCCTTTTCAGAGCTGAGAGATCCTGTGTAAATTCTGCACTTTGAATGAATGTAGGGACATACCTCGGTAGATAAACAGGTACAACTTATGTGTATTACCTGAGGCCAGTCACTTCGCTGGGTATATGTAAGGGTTAACAACCATTTTTATGCTTGCCCATTTTTTTTGCTATCAACCCATCAACTTTAGGGACAACATGTTCACTTGCTACCTGATATACCCCACCCACGTTTAGATGTCATTGTAATGAGATAATTAAAGTGGTAATCTAGGCTCAGTTTTTTTTTTTTTTTAAATAAGAAACATGTCATACTTACCTGCTCTGTGGTTTTGCACAGAGCAGCCCCAATCCTCCTCTTCTCAGGTCCCGCCAGAGCTCCTGGCTCCTCCTCATCAGGCAGTGCCCCTAGAGCAAGCAGCTTGCTTTGGGGGCACTAGTGCATTCTTGCTCCCAAGCCCCGCTCTGTGTGTCTGTGTGGCTCAGCCTCACCCCCTCGCTCACTCCTCACTGGCTGATTGACAGCACTGGGAGCCAATGATTCCCAATGAGGAGCAAAGGAATGAAGGTGTAAAACCCGCAGATATCTACAGAACACTTCAAGAGCAGTACGATGATCAGACGAGCTGCAGTAAGACATTTGAATGGTGTAAACGTTTCAAAGATGACCATACATCCGTCAGTGACAATCCCGGCCGTGGTGGTTCCCAGCCCATAGCAGTCATTCCTGGGAACATTCAGCATGTGGAACCCTTGATCCTGGATAATTGACTTATAACCTTTCATGAAATTGGACCCCTAAGGGCCAGTTCACACTACATGCGTTTCCGTTGCTTTTTTTCTGCATCCAAAACACACAAAGTAGGTTATATGGTTGTCAATGTCATAGTTCACATCAGTGCTTGCAGTTCCAGTGCGCTCCAGATGCAGAAAGAAAAGTAGAATATGCTGCATTTTTTATGCACAGAACTGTACTGGAACACAGTAAAACGCATCAAAATGCACTGGAGTGCACCAAAAATGCAACGGAACGCACTGGAGCACACCAAAAATGCACTGGAACGCACATGTCCCTATTTAAATTGAAGAAAAAGAGAGGGAAAAAAATTAACTGGAATGCGTCAAACACGCTTAAAAAACGCACATGCAGAAACGCATCTGGAACGCATCTAGACTGCCTTTCTATAGTGTGAACTGGCCCCAAAAGAGTTCCTTGGAGGTCAGCATTTCAGCATTCATGAAGAAGTGAAGCAGGCTGTCCTAGGACGGTTCCAATGTACTGACAATTCTTTCTATGCCGAAGCTTTCCAGACATCAGTTAAACACTGGGATAATAATTTAAATGTAGCAGAGAAGTAAAAATAAATGCAGTTTCCATGCCTCGAAAGTCCCGGTTGGACTTGAACACCCCCTGAATATATATATATATATATATATATATATATATATATGTGTGTGTGTGTGTATATATATATATATATGTGTGTGTGTGTGTATATGTTTATATATATACTCTGTATATACACACACTTTTTTTGCAATGTAATATTGTTAGAAATTACAGATTTTAATCTGCGATGTATGCCTGTGAAAAATGAATACGTAAAAAAAAAAAAAACTATCCCTCCTTTTATCTCTGGATTGTTCTACTTATTGCTATGACATTTCTCTCTAAAATAGCTTTGTATCAATGTATGTACTATATGTGCTTTATTATATGCTCCATGTGAATTGCCTGGATTAGTGTCAGGTTCCCCAACAGTTTTTCTGACATTTGTGTTTTTGCCTTTTTAAGTCTAACTGAATATAATATTATGTGCCAGCTAAGGAATTCTTCTGCTACAAATTGTATTTTTTTACCAAAACAGGTGCCTGTTACATACACAATGTAAAACTAACGTAACTGTCTATTTTTTGTTTCTAAGTGGCAAAAAAAAAAAAAAATGAAACAAGAATCTTTTTTTTCTTCCATGGATACAACTGATCTGACATTGGGAGTGGGGCTAGATACAGGGACTAGTTTAATTTACTGTAAGCTTTTCAGTGGCTGTTGCTGTGGCCACATGAGCAAGACTTCTCTTGATTGGCTCCTGGCCCATACTATAGGAGCACAGCTGTCTAGTGACAGTATGATCACAAGGTACACACATCCAAAAAAAGCAATGATGTAGAACTATGTTCTCCTGGAGACACGTTTCTTCCTCCATGCTGCAGATCTGTATTAACCAATAAATAAGCTGCTAGCCTGCCTCCATTCCCACATCAGATTACATATGGAGTATATCACATACCAAAGTTATAAATAGTAGAGGATACAAATCATAAACTAAGTCATATCATGTAATGAGAGTAGAGATTAAACAATGTGAGAGTTTAGTAATTAGCAAAGTGGAATGATGTGCATTTATAACAGCATGCAGATTTTACTTACATTTATTCCAGTTTGCTTTTTTTTTTTTTACAGGACTCATACTGAGAAAGTAAAATCATTTAGGCTTCATTCACACTGATGCGACTTAAGTCGCCCCCCCATGTTTCTCAATGGGTACCATTCCTATCTGTACGACTTCAAGTCGCAGCGACTTCAAAGTAGTTCCTGCACTACTTTGTTGCGACTTTCATGCGACTTGAGGGCCATAGACTTCAATGTAAACCCTCCAAAGTAGCATGAAAGTCGCACCTGAATGTTGTACATGCAAGTTGTGTGCGACTTTGTAATGTTGAAACAATTATCTTCGGTCAAATCCAAAGTCGCACCAAAGTCGCACTCATCACCGATCTTCTCCAAATATCACCCAAACCGTACTCTCTGCTCCTCGCACGACCTCCTGCTCTCTAGCTCCCTTGTCTCCTCCTCCCATGCTCGTCTCCAGGACTTCTCCAGAGCTTCCCCCATCCTCTGGAATTCTCTACCCCAATTTATCAGACTATTGCCTACTCTGCTCACATTTAGGCGATCTCTGAAAACCTCTCTCTTCAGGGAAGCCTATCCTGCCCTCAGCTAATAATGGAATCTTCTACTCTTCCTACCAGTCCATCTCCCACAGTTATTACCTTTTGTACCACTAGCCCCTCCCTCCTAGATTGTAAGCTCCAAGGAGCAGGGCCCTCCTATCCCTCTTGTATTGAACTGTATTGTTGCTGTATTGTCTCCCGTTATATTGTAAAGCGCTGAGCAAACTGTTGGAGCTATATAAATCCTGTATAATAATAATCCAAAATCGCATCAAGTCGCACTGTAAAGTCGCACACTTTTAAAGTCACACAAGTGTGAATGGAGTCTTAAAGTTGAATTCCAGAGAAAAAAAGACCTCTGATGTTTCCCACTCACTATCTTCAAGCTGCTCTGTATTTTTTAAAGCTTCTAAAGCTGACCATACACTTTCCAATCTGATTGTACAATCTCTGTACAATTTTTATTGGTAGCCACACAAGGGGGTACATTTACTAAAACCGGTGCACTCAGAATCTGGTGTAGCTGTACATGGTAGCCAATCAGCTTCTAATCTCAACTTGTTCAATTAAGCTTTGACAATAAATCCTGGAAGGTGATTGGTTTCTGAGCTGCACCAGATTTTGCTCTCTCCAGTTTTAGTGAATGTGTGCTAATTCTGAACTATCGAATTGGACATCAAATGAGCAAAAATAGTGTGAACAACAAAGAGCAACAGAAAGTGTTTCAATTGACCCAAGTCTATTGGTTATGGGGAAAAAAAATGATCATGTTGGGTCCATCAAGCTTTTTCACACCCTATGCGATTTCCACAAAAGAAGACTATGTGCTTCCATCCATTCACCTTGATACATTAACGTTCTATGTGAAATTCAAACTCGTGTACCCAGGAATACAACATTGAATGAACCATGTTTGCCGTGTGCTCAGTTTTTAGCTTGATCAGTTTAGATCAATTGTTTTATAGCACCGTGTATGGACATCAGAAGGGTGACCATACACAAGACAATCTGATTGTATAATCTCCATACAATCTCCTTTAAATGTAATTTAGGGATAAATCTAAAGCTGTCCATACATGAATCAATATGTGCTCCGTTCAGCAGGGACTGACAGAATTTCAATCCATGAATGGGCAAAGAGGTTGTACAACAGTCAGTCTACTGATCGTCTTCTGTATAACCACCTTGTTGGATTTTCCCCGATCGATCAGCCTGCAACACTGATCAGTGTATTCAGATGGTGCCGTAGTCTTCCTGCTGTCAGATCACAATAGCTCAGGGAGGAGGATTCCCCTATCCACCTTGAGTGTGTGGATAGGGGAATCAAGTCTTTTTTTTTTTAATTCAATCCACATGATTATTCTATGGGTTGCATGAACAATCCATTGCTAGTCCTAGTTGTTGATAAAGGTGCCCATTCACTATACAATCTGATTGCACAATCTCCTTTACATTAGCTATGGAAGGTGTGCCCTCCTTTTAAACAGTTTTGGTAATGCTGGAGGTGATTGTACAGAGATGGTATAGTGTATGGCCAGGTTTAAGTTGATTGTACAATCAGATTGTATAGTGTATGGTCAGCTTAAAGTGATCACTCCAGATCCGACCACTCAGAGACCACTCACACCTCCACTCTTCCTACCACTCCATCCCCCACAGCTGTTTCCTCCTGTACCACTATCCCCTCCCTCCTAGATTGTAAGCTCCAAGGAGCAGGGCCCTCGAACCCCTCGTGTATCGCATTGTATTGTTATCGTACTGTCGCATGTACTGTCTCCCATTGTAATGTACAGCGCTGAGCGAACTGTTGGCGCTTTATAAATACTGTATAATAATAATAATTCTAAAGGCTTTTTTTTTTAAAGAAAAAATAACAAACATGTCTATACTTACCTGCTGTGTGCAGTGGTTTTGCACAGAGCAGTCCGGATCCTCCTCTTCTTAGGTCCCCCACCGGAGCTCATGGCCCCTCCCTCCTGTTGGGGTGCCCCCACAGCAAGTGGCTTGCTATGGGGGCACCTGCTGCTTTGTGTGTCCATTATTACAGGGAGCCACAACTTGGCCCTGCCTCCTCTGTCCTCATTGGCTCACTGACTGTGATTGACAGCAGTAGGAGCCAATGGCTCCTGCTTCTGTCTTAGCCAATGAGAAGAGGAATTCCTGGGATAGCCAAGACTCCAGTCCACATTGCTGGATCGAGAGGGGCTTAGGTGAGTATTAGGGGGGGCTGGGGGGGATGCTGCACAGAAGGTTTTTCACCTTCATGTATAGAATGCATTAAAGTAAAAAATCTTACGCCTTTTAGAACCACTTTAAGATTTATGAAAACTGTAATATGAAGAAGAAAAAACCTAACAATCTATTAAATTTGTATCAGTCAGGCAGGCCCTTGCCTAACATGGTTAATGATAGTTTTAAAATCGATTGAACAATCATATTGTATGGTGTATTATCACCTCTAGATCTATCAACAACGGCCAGCAGCACAGTGGCTAAGTGGTAAGCACTTCCCCCTGGCAGTACTAGGGTCGTTGGTTCGAATCCCAACCACAGCACCACCGGCCTGGAGTTTCTCCCTGTGCCTGCGTGGGTTTCCTCCGGGTACTCCAGTTTCCTCCCACACTCCAAAGACATGCTGATAGGTTAATTGGATCCTGTCTAAATTGGCCCTAGTATGTGTATGTATGGATGTGAGTTAGGGACCTTAGATTGTACACCCCTTGAGGGTTAGAGACTGATGTACAATATATATATATAGCACTGTGTAAATAAGTACCTGAATTAATAAACTATGTAATGTGGCAGCCATTGTGAATAAATATAAATTCAATGGATTGTTTAGGTTTGTCTTCATATTACATAGTTTTGGTAAATTTTTAATTTGATTGTACCTTACCTGAATGTGCTGGATGGTCATGTGACCATCTGTGACACCTCTCCCTGTAAGGGAGACTGGTGTTCACAAGCTGCCCTCTCCGGAGCTGGCGGGTCTTGTTGCTGTCACCATGACACCAGCGCTGTAAGACCCTGCTGGGATTGTATGAAGATGCTTTGATAGACCTTTTGATAACCAGTGTGTGATCCAATGTCAGCAGGAAGTTACATGGGAACACCAAGAAGTACTTTCCACAGCAGAGCAGAAGACAAAAAATCAGGACACTGCCTGATACGCAACCTTGGTTTTAGGGTATAAAAATGGCCAAAATTTATTCCGTTATTTTTTTAGTAAAAAAAAAAATCCAAATTAGTTTATAACCAAAAATTATAATTTTTAAACATTTTTTTTTTACATTTTTATATTATTATTATTTTTTTTTTTACATACTGTCACCCTAGCAGTACAGGGGGGGTGATGAAGATTTTTTTTTTTTTTTACACTGATTGCTTTTACACCCATATAGGATGTAAAAGCAATCATTTCTCTTTCTCTCTGTCTGCATTCTTGCAGTCATTGAGAAGTACTGAGTGAGCTGTGATTGGTCACAGCTTGTCACATGGTACAAGGCTGTTGTGAATAGCCTTGTACCATGTGACCTCTGTGATCATTCACAGATTTCACACGTAGTAAGCAATGATGTCACAAGTGACATCTTGCTTACTAGTTTGCATGTGATCACTGATTGGCCAATCAGTGATCACATGATCGGGACCTCGTACAGAGGTCCAGTCCGACGATCGGTGTTTCACTGTGTCCGGAGGACACAGCGGGCACCGGATCGCGGTTTTGCGCGCTCCCAGGGAGCGCGCACAGCTAGAAAAGGCGGGTGTCGTTTATGAACGGCAACCCGCCCCTGGACTGCCACCGCCCTGCCGTTTATAAACAGCAGGCGGACGGCAAGTGGTTAATGTAGATATGCTAGAGCAGGCATATCAGATGCAGGGGTGGACTGACAACTCATGGGGCCCCCGGGCAATAGGGGATCATGGGGCCTCTGTGTCCTTGCCCAAACTTAAAAAAGCCTATGAAAAAGGTACCAGGGGCATCTCATGGGGCCCCCTACTGACCCCGGGCCCTCAGGCAGTGCCCGAGTTTCCAAATGGTCAGTCCGCCCCTGATCAGATGTAATTGTGCTAAATCAAGAGGACTTATTTCAATAAAAAAAATGATGGCCCAGCCTGGGCTGGAAAAACAAAAACCTTTGCAGTGGGTTCCTCTGCACTGCAAGGGTTAAATGCTCAGTAAATTCAGGAGAAGAGGCTGTGTTACTTACCGCAACCCTCACTCCAGCAGGCTCCGGCACACTCCTGTTCTCTCCTTCGCTCCAAGCTGTGGGCGGTCCTGCTATGTCATCATCACGTACAATGCAGGACTATTAGCCCTACATTATACGTGGAAAAGGCAAATGTGCAACCACGGCCGGGAGCAGCTAAGAGAAGATACTTTGGGGGACCAGTTACACGGATAAAGGAAGCCTGCTGCAGCAAGGAGTAAGGAACGTTTTTATTACTATAACCCTAGATTTGTGGTTGTAACCCTTAAATATATACCCAGTGAAGTGCCTAACCTCAGGTGATACACGGAGTTGTACCTGTTTATCTGAGCCCTCCCTCTATAGCCTTCTAAAATACACAGATCAAAGGATTTTTCTCAGCTCCAGCAGGCAGGTGGCAGGGATCTAATGTCACACACTGCACAGACTAGAAAGGAGATTTCGGTGTAATTCTGAGACCCAAGTGGAGGTTATGGAGACACACCCCAGGCAGAATAATAGGGAAACATGCACAGCAGAAACTGTCAATCACTTCCTGTGTGCTGGAGAGGGCGGGGCCATCGTCCAGGATTCTGTGGTGTTGAGTTAGACTGTCAGAAGTGAGTCATGTAGATAGTGGAGGGAAGAGAGATCAGACAGGAAGTAGACTAGGTGCTTTAGATTGAGGCAAGTACACACTATAGAGGGATGTGCATTGTTCATTTTTCATTTCAGAGGTTTACAACCACTTTAATAAGCATTTAACCCTTCTTAGTGTGGGGTGGAGGGGGCACTGCAAGGCTATTTTATTCTTGTGCCTGGAGTTGGACTTTAACATTATAACTTACCATTATTAATTGCAGAACAAAATTGGCCATAAAACATTTTCTGAAGTATTTAGCTGTAAATTTATGCAAGGAAAAGTTTCAACTACAGAACAGCTGAAGGCACATTCAGGTTTGTCTTTTCCTTAAAGAGGCCCTGTCATGGGTTTTAAAATATACAGGTAAAAGCACAGAAAAGCAATGATCTCCCCTTCCCCCACACACAAATTATGGAAAAAGCAGCATTCTGTTAGGCCCTGTGTGCATGAGGCCATATACATTTGATGAGTATATCACTATACAGGTATATACTGTACGTATACATTTGCTACTTTCCTATGGGCTATACATCTTTACCTTTATTCATATGTACCCATTAAGACCCAGGTTGGTTCAGAGAAAGGATTTCTTTGGAAGCTAACTTTGTATTTGGTAGTTATTTGGCAGAAGAGGACTGGCTTATCTTTCAGGTAATGGTTTTAATTGTAGGGGCGGAGTGAAATGCAATTGGGGGAGTGGCTTGGCTGGAGTCTGGGCTGAAGCTGCCATTCATCTCATTTCATGCACATGGGTCTGCCTTCTATATGCGGCTTATGGATCTTTCCTTCTGATAATGGTTTTAATTGTAGTTATCATATTCAAGCTCGTGGGGATAATATGATGCAGTTGCAATGCTTATCAATATTATTTTCTACTTTCTAATAAAGACTGTTTTTGATATTTCATGGCTGTGCAGACTTTGTCTGGGATATTATGGTGTTGGTATCTGTGATGAACAGCAGAAATATTATTTTATTTTGTGTTGTTTTGTTGACATTAACACGTGTGGTCAGCAGTCAGCTTGTCTGCTTTGTTTATAATTTGGAGTTCCTGTGCCCGCAGGGGGTGGGAGATGAGATTTATCCCAGCAGGGAGCACAGACAGCATGGTGTCCTGTGCAGTGACTGAAAAGCCAGACATGTCAGCACCTGTGTTTTGTGAGCTTGAGGCTTGGTCAAATTGAAAGGGCCATATATTGTCCCTATGGGGGGAGAAGGCAGAGTTTGAGTCAGGATGGGGGAGTGCAGCTCATGGCTGCAGGCCTTGCTAGGTGATGCATTGAACTGTGCTTTGCTTT
The DNA here is from genome assembly GCF_062004578.1 of Staurois parvus. Taxonomy (NCBI): domain Eukaryota; kingdom Metazoa; phylum Chordata; class Amphibia; order Anura; family Ranidae; genus Staurois; species Staurois parvus. Next base: position 7,718,531 of record NW_028318510.1, read on the forward strand.
GTGCACTGCTGGGACTTGTGGTTCTACGTTGCCTGTGTGGTCTTGAAGTTGCGGCCAAGACACACAGCCCTCTGAAGACCCGTGAGGAGTTGGTGCCTATCTGCCTAAACTTCCTCTGCTGAGGCCACTGCTGGCTGGTGAGTCCCTGAATTGCTACCCTGTGCTCTGCCTTCTGCTGTGTGCCCAGACTTACCCATTGCCTACCAGTCTGCCCTTCTGTTGTGTGCCCGGACTTACCCATTGCCTACCAGTCTGCCTTCTGCTGTGTGCCCGAACTTACCCATTACCTGTCAGTCTGCCTTCTGCTGTGTGCCCGGACTTGCCCATTGCCTGCCAGTCTGCCTTCTGCTGTGTGCCCGGACTTGCCCATTGCCTGCCAGTCTGCCTTCTGCTGTGTGCCCGGACTTGCCCATTGCCTGCCAGTCTGCCCTTCTGCTATGTGCCCGAACTTACTCATTGCCTACCAGTCTGCCTTCTGCTGTGTGCTCGGACTTACTTATTGCCTACCAGTCTGTCTTCTGCTGTGTGCCCGGACTTACTCATTGCCTGCCAGTCTGCCTTCTCCTGTGTGCCCAGACTTGCCCATTGCCTACCAGTCTGCCCTTCTGTTGTGTGCCCGGACATACCCATTGCCTACCAGTCTGCCCTTCTGTTGTGTGCCCGGACTTACTCATTGCCTACCAGCCTGTCTTCTTCTGTGTGCCCCGACTTACTCATTGCCTACCAGTGTGCCCTTCTGCTGTGTGCCCAGACTTACCCATGGCCTACCAGTCTGTCTTCTCCTGTGTGCCCAAACTTACTCATTGCCAACTTACCTATGGCCTACCAGTCTGTCTTCTCCTGTGTGCCCAGAATTATTGCCTACCAGTCTGTCTTCTTCTGTGTGCCCGGACTTAACCATTGCCTGCCAGTCTGCTGTGTACCTGGACTTACCCATTGCCTGCCAGCCTGCCCTTCTGCCGCATGCCGGGACTTAACCCATTGCCTGCCAGCCTGCCCTTCTGCTGTGTGCCTGGACTTACCCATTGACTGCCAGTCTGCCCTTCTGCCGCGTGCCGGGACTTAACCCATTGCCTGCCAGAGTTGTCTTCCGCTGTGGGTCTGGACTTACCCATTGCCTGCCAATCTTCCGCCTTATTGCGGGCTCTTTGTTGGGCGTTCTACCCTGTGGTACAGACTTAACTTTTGTTTGCCAAAACCTTGCTATTCTCACCGTGTACCGTCAAAATCTTTAAATAAAAGCCCTGTGTTCTCCACTGCTCTCCGCATGTGTTCTGTCCCACCTACGCCTCCGTCACGGTATCACATCCAAGCAGGCAGTGCCCAGAAGCAGTCTCGGGGCTTTTAATCACCCGCCACCAGCTGTACACATATATGTGACAGCATGGCAGTGGGCTTTATCACTGGATGGCCATATGTGAGTACACCCTGCGCCGCTGTGTTGTGCTGACAGCATGCATATGCGCCATCCCCGGCACAGTAATAGAACTGCCATCGACAGCTCCAGGTCCCAGTTTATGATGGAGAACTGGGGACAGGCTCCCAGTCACATGATCACTGCCACAGAAAATCACAAAGATCACATGATCAGGAAGCTCACCTCCTCACATTGAGAACCCCTTAAAGGGCAAGTGGTACCCAGTGGCAAGGCATTAAATGTCTACACAAGGGAGGCTTTTACAGATAAATAACATAAACATGCATTAAACACATATATATATAATCCTAAGGAAAGGTTTGTGCTAAAATAAATGGTTTAGTGACTGAGTGCCACTGAAAAAGAGTGAAAAAGAGTGGTCTGCATATGGCCCATGATACACCTGTTTGAGATGCTTTTACTACAGGCAGGTGGAGCAGGAATTTTTTATTGATTGTAGATAAAAGAACCCTGTCTGTGCAAAAGACCATTCTAAAGAATGGTGCCCTGCAAGAGAAGCGATTTCATACTCCCCTCTCCAATGGCCCATGACTCCTACCTCCCCTCTGGTTCAGAGCTGTAGCCTCCTTCAGTCTCTCCAGCACTGAACAATGGTAGATGACCATGTCACCCAGCTACACCCTTCATATTCTTGCAGTAAACCAGAGAGATGGGACAAATGGTCACTTCACAAGGTAGATTGTACTTGTACACTGTTAGTGTCTGATGGGGCCATGCCAGTGCAGGCAATACGGAGTGTTTTCCCATGCTGGGAACCTCATAGCACTATGCTGTATCCCTGCAGTAATTTTGGAACCTTTTTCCTGCTGGTGAAGCCCAACCCTTGGGCGTAACGCATATAGGGAATAGAGCCTGGAACTGAAACCGCCATCATGCTGTGAGTTTGCCATATAATTGGGATTGCTGGCTGTGGAGTCCAATACAGAGAGATCTATATAGCACTGTGTGTGCTGGTGTTTCCTATGAGTGTATTTGAGCTTCTATGTCACACAATTTTACTGAAAAGGTCTAGGAAATACATTTCAGTAAAAAATACACTAAAGGAAATTTTATCGCACACAAATGCAATAAATTACCTAGTGTTTTGGTTAAATATAAAAGAAGAGGTTTTACTGAGTAAATAGATTCCCAACATAATAAACCTTAAATCTGCGTGCATCAGTGAAATGGTGACAAACTTCAGTACCCTGTATTTTCCAGAGGCAACACTTTAAAAGCCCCCTGTAGGGCGTCCGTTTAGCAATAGTCAGGAGATCTGGTGCAAGAAATATTGCTCTCACTCCGGTGTGCATGGCGTCCCCTATGTAATGATTTTTGGTGACAGGTTTTCCTTAATGAGACTCCTCTGTGCGCCACTGAATCGAATGCAGTGCAGATCACACAACATGAGATTCTTTCCCGGCCATGCATGGGGACCCAGAAGTGACGTTTTACATGTTGCTTCCGGGTCAGCACCAAGAAGGGGAGGAGAGTGGACCTGTGTCTGTTCTGTTCCTTCCCCTCTAACCAGCGGCACCCACTATGCCGGTCCCAGGCCCAGGATACATGGCAGTGGCGTGGGGGGGGCACCATTACCGTGGGTGTGTGAAAACACATTGAGAAGGTCTGGTGCTAGAAATATTGCTCTCACTTCGGTGTGCATGGTGATATGTAACAAGTGTATTGCATGTGTAGGTGCCCCCGTCGAGTACTTTTATACATGCATATATGTGAGGGTGGGGGCCTTAAAATGTTTATGCGGGGGGGGGATTTTATGTGTTTGGGTGTAACTTAACGTGTTACTGAATATTTTTCTCATCACATAGGGGCAGAAAGACCCCTATGTATTGATTTTTTGGTGACAGGTTCGGTATAAGGCTAGGTTCACACATATGCAGTTTCCATTTGATCCGTCTCTGCAGTGCGTTTTGCGTTTTTGCACGTGTGTTTTGCATTTTTTTTTTCTTGTTGCTAGTCAGATTAAAATGCATACAAAATGCATACAAAACACGTAAAAAACACAGCTAAAACGCACTACATTCTTTTCTGTAGTGTTTCCATTAAAGTCTATAGAACCAAAAGTGCAACGGTTTGTGTTAGAAAAAGTCCCTAACCCTTTCCAAAAAACGCACTGGGTGAAAACGCAGAGATGTGAACATGTCCCATAGGAAATCATGTTAAATGGACTGCTGTGCGTTTCCGTAAAGCGCAGCAGAAAATGCTTAGGTGTGAGCCTAGACTAATGAGACATTTACGGTCTAAAAGACCCTGGATGTCTCCCTTGTGCTCCACTGAATCTAATGCAGTGCAGATCTCACATTAGATTCTTTCCCGGCCATACATGGGGACCTGGAAGTTACGTTTCCCAAGTTGTTTCCGGGCCAGCAACAAGAAGGGGAGGAAAGCGGACCTTTGTCTTCTCTGTTCTTTCTCCTCTTCCTGCTGTGCCGGTCCTGGGCTCGCAGATGGGCAAGCAGAGCTTGGGACACATGGCAGGGGCACAGGGGGGCACTGCTACTGGGGGTGTGTAAAAGCAATTGAGTGGCAGCCTGAATGCTTCCATCTGACAGGCAGGAGTATGCTTGTCAGATTTACACACAATTCCAATGGCTGCAGCTACCGGGAGTGCATGTAGAACCCCCCAGCTCTCAGGTCCATACAACATATGGACCTGGCAATGAAAGGGTTAAAGGGGACGTGCACCTGACACTGGCATGAAGTTTATCATGCTGGCTGTGACCTCATAATATTTCGAGGTCATTATAAGGTGAGTGGATTGGACTTTGAACGTGGTGGAGAACACGGGTGTAGTTAGGCGTCAGTAAAGATAAAAGGATCATTCTGTGCATTTTCTGTCACGGAAGTGGATGTCACAGATTGGGACTCTTGACTTTAATATTTTTGCTCGCAAATAATTTTTTTTTACATTTGGAGTTCATTATTGGGTTGCTCTGCACTATTTAAGGTAAAATTGGACTCTAAAGGGAAGTGTGGTGTTTCCACTCTACCAGTGATATCAGCAACCTGAAAGCATTTTTGTTGTTTATTTGTTTTTTATTCTTGTATATGATTTGTGGCTGCGCAGATTGACTCTTGCACTTGGTTTTCACTACGCAGAGTAAACCATACTGCCCCGACCCTGATGCTGAATTAGATTAAGCCTGAATGAACTATTTTATATTTATTTCGGATTCTTTTCTCCGCACAGACCTTTTTGTTTTTGTTATTTTCCTCTGTCTAGGATAAAAAGGTAATTTATCAAAACTGTAGCAGCTGTGCAAAGTAACCAATCACCTTCTGTTTATTTATTACAGGTACTTTTATAGCGCCATCAATTTATGCAGTGCTTTACATATATATTGTACATTCACATCAGTCCCTAACCCTCAAAGGGTGTACAATCTAAGGTCCCTAACTCACATTCATACATACACATACTAGGGACAATTTAGACATTAACCCCTGGTTCACATATATGTGGCCGTGCGTGCCGCGTTTTGCGTGGGCAAAAGAGATCATTCATTTGAATGGACTCCTGTGCCCCGTGACACGCAGGGAAGAAGTCCCTGCACTTCTTTGGAAAATGCAGCCCGCGCGGGAACCTCGGTTCCCAGTACGGTTGCGCTTCCCAGTGCGGGCGGCGTGCCATTAGAACTAATGGCACACCGCCTGCGGGTCCGCATTTCTCTGTGCGGGTGGTGCGGTTACACGGATTTTCGTGCGGATTCGCAGCGGCACCACCCGCACAGATGTGAACCTAGGGTTAGACAGGAGTCAATTAACCTATCTTCAGCTTGTTGAGTGAAGGCAAAACTTTTTTGGCTACCATGAGACCTCTAGGAATGTGTCAGTGTCCCAGGCAGTACTGGGACAGGCTGGTTCAGCACCCAGGGCATGGATGAGGAGCCGCGCCCCCTCTAACGCATACAGAAGAATGGGGTGTACCACCCTGCACCAATACTTCCCCCTTGCTCCAGCAGGGAAGCGGTGTGCACTGTACTTGTGCGGCCAATTGCTTGCCTTCCAGCAACTAGCAAATGCTTGTAGTGGGGGAGAGTGAGCACGTTGGAGCACAGCGTGACAGATGTAGCTGGAGCAGGGGCGGACTGACCATTTGGAAACTCGGGCACTGCCCGAGGGCCCTGGGTCAGTAGGGGGCCCCATGAGATGCCCCTGGTACCTTTTTCATAGGCTTTTTTGAGTTTGGGCAAGGACACAGGGGCCTCATGATCCCCTATTGCCCGGGGGCCCCATGAGTTGTCAGTCCGCCCCTGAGCTGGAGCATGTGCGTGGTGAGAAGCACCCTCCCCTACTAATGCACCCTGGGCGGCGGCCCCTCTTGCCCACCCCTTGTCCCAGGAGGCTGGGACACCATTTGTGGAAGGGTCCAGAAAATAGCTATTCAAAATAAATAAATACATGTGAAATTGTGTGAGAGGAGGGGGGAAGAGTGCAATGCTTGAGAGTGGGTGGGGGAGGGGGGGGTCTGCTTTAAGATGTTAACTGCCTGGCTGTCATGATGACCCAATGACCTCTGTACAAGTTCTGACTTCACTGTGACTTGCTCCAGGTCACCTCTTAAGAGTACTAGAGCCAGGTGAGCAGCATTTACAGGAGGTAAGCAATGGCAGGCTTCCTTATTCCCTCAGTACAGGTCCCCTAACATGTGAAGGACTTTCTGCATCCTTCAAGTTCAATGCAGCCAGTGTATGGTTCAGTAATGAGTAATAGAGCGCCCCCTCCCCGTCCATGTGGCAGATATGAGTTATCAGCAGTCTTGTCCCTGCCGGCTCCCCGTAGTCCGATGACGTCACCTCCATCTGACGCTTCCTGCTCCATCATCACTACGGGCCGGCGAGCTGGCAGTACTGGAGGCTGTATAGCCAGAATATGGTCCCTGTGCCTGGCTATCACCTCTCCGCCTCCATGTGTTCCCAGGCACCCTCCGCCCAGAGCGGGGAGCAGCGGCTGTAGAGGGCCGGGGGTCCTTCCTCCTATAGGGGATCCGGCTGTCCCGGATGAGGGACTAGGACTGTCCGGGGAGAGCCATGGAGGACAAGTACAGCAGTAATGTGATGAGTACGGGCAGGCTGGGCCCTGTGGATGCCCCGGAGTCCAGGTGACCGGAGCTTATATTGTGTGCTTAGTCCATTATCAGTGACAGGTTCACTTTAATATTATCCCGCCCCCCTTTCCATACTATCCCTCCCCCCCTCTACAGCACCGCTTACCTTCCGCTCTACAGCACCGCATCCATTCCCTTCCGCTCTACAGCACCGCTTCCCTTCTGCTCTACAGCACCGCATCCCTTCCCTTCCCCTCTACAGCACCGCTTCCCTTCCCCTCCCTCCACAGCACCGCATCCCTTCCCCTCCCCCATACTACCACATCCCTTTCCCCTCTACAGCACCACATCCCTTTCCCCTCTACAGCACCACATCCCTTTCCCCTCTACAGCACCGCATCCCTTTCCCCTCTACAGCACCGCATCCCTTTCCCCTCTACAGCACCGCATCCCTTTCCCCTCTACAGCACTGCATCCCTTCCCCTCCCCCATACTACCACAAACCTTTCCCCTCTACAGCACCACATCCCTTTCCCCTCTACAGCACCTCATCCCTTTCCCCTCTACAGCACTGCATCCCTTCCCCTCCCCCATACTACCACACCCCTTCCCCTATACAGCACCGCTTACCTTCCCCTCCCTCCACAGCACCGCATCCCTTCCCCTCCCCCATACTACCACATCCCTTTCTCCTCTACAGCACCGCATCCCTTTCTCCTCTACAGCACCGCATCCCTTTCCCCTCTACAGCACCGCATCCCTTTCCCCTCTACAGCACTGCATCCCTTCCCCTCCCCCATACTACCGCACCCCTTCCCCTATACAGCACTGCATCCCTTTCCCCTCTACAGCACTGCATCCCTTCCCTCCCCCATACTACCACACCCCTTCCCCTCTACAGCACCGTACCCCTTCCCCTCTACTGCACCGCACCCTTTCCCCTCTACTGCACCGCATCCCTTCCCCTCTACAGCTCTGCAACCCTTCCCTACTACAGCTCCGAATCCCTTCCCTTCTTATCCTTTCTCTCCCTTCTTCGGCAGCACATCCCTTCTTTTCCTTCCTTCCTCTCCTCGGCACCTCATCCCTTCCCCTCCCCTCTACGGCACCGCATCCCTTCCTTCCCCTCTATGGCACCGCATCCCTTCCTTCCCCTCCCCTCTACGGCACCGCATCCCTTCCTTCCCCTCTACGGCACCGCATCCCTTCCTTCCCCTCTACGGCACCGCATCCCTTCCTTCCCCTCTACGGCACCGCATCCCTTCCTTCCCCTCTACGGCACCGCATCCCTTCCTTCCCCTCTACGGCACCCCATCCCTTCCTTCCCCTCCCCTCTACGGCACCCCATCCCTTCCTTCCCCTCTACGGCACCGCATCCCTTCCTTCCCCTCTACGGCACCGCATCCCTTCCTTCCCCTCTACGGCACCGCATCCCTTCCTTCCCCTCTACGGCACCGCATCCCTTCCTTCCCCTCTATGGCACCGCATCCCTTCCTTCCCCTCTATGGCACCGCATCCCTTCCTTCCCCTCCCCTCTACGGCACCGCATCCCTTCTTTCCCCTCCCTTCTACGGCACCGCATCCCTTCCTTCCCCCCCCCCCCCCCTCCCTTCTACGGCACCGCATCCCTTCCTTCCCCTCCCCGGCACCGCATCCCTTCCTCCCCCCCCCCCCCCCCCCTCCCACGGCACCGCATCCCTTCCCTTTTTTGCTCCGTTATAGAAGAGGTTACTATGTGTTCATTACAAGTCTCTGAAAGCTTAGCTTATGCAGGGCCCTAGACTCTCCCCATGTAACTGCAGTGGTCGTTGGCTCAGTGCTATCATGTTCTCCAACCATACCTGGAAGTACTGCGTTTTTCCCTGCTAGCAGTAGAGTGAATGCAGACCTTCACAATAAAAGATGACTTTGCTTCCCTTAAACCTTCACACCTCCACAACATGCCCCCCTCCTCTTTTTTTTATTTATTTATTTTTAGTCATCCACATTTCGGTCAGGCCCCTGTCTCTGTCCAGAGATTGACATGCTCTGCTTCTAGTGTCTCCTGGGATATGCAATTCACTTGTCCTAGGAGGCATTGGCTTCCATACAGTGTGGATAGGGGAGGGGGATGGGTCCGGTGGCATGTCTGTGGTTTCCGGAACCTGGAAGAAACCGAAGGGAAGGGTAGAAGATGAAGCAGTGATGACTTCATTCTACTGGGAATGGGGGATTAAAGAGAACCTGTTGCTCTGTCCTTCATGGGACAAGCACGGATTTGCTGTAAAAAGATCCTATTGGGTCTCTACAGATATAAAACGGTCAGGTCCCTGCATCAGAAGAGGGAGAATATCCATCTCTGCAGCATCCTGTCTCTGCTACCTTCCCTCTCTTCCAGTACAGCCACCTTTATCAGACTCTTTAGCATTCAACACATCTGAGAGTGTCAGTTCCCACATCCAACCCCTGTCACTGCAGTTCGCAACAGTGCCATGGCGGGGTTTGAAGAATGGGATGATGATGGAGGGGGGGCACAGACACATTCCCAGATTCGATAAATGCTGAGGAGTCTGAGCGAGGCTTGAATGAAGAAGACGTAGGAGACATGGGCCAAGGTGAGTTTACTTCCACTGTAGGGACCTTTAGAACTCCATAATTGGGCCTACCACAAACCTTCTATTTTCCTAGAGATTCAATTGCTGCAGCACTGGCAGTCCCAGTCCTCCACACAGCTGGTGTTTACTTATTTCTCTATTTTTAGAGTAGTGGAATCTTTCCACCTGTGTCCTGATGCTGTAACCCTCAGCAAAGAGTCTCACCTTTCTGCTGCAGTCTTCATTACCTAAAATAAATGTAAAAATCCACAGGTAAGAGTGACCGTTCCTTAAAATTCCTTCTGGATGCTGGACTGTAAAATGCACCACAGAGTCCTAGGTGGCCAACACAGTCTGCTATCCATTGCACAGAACTGCAAGATCAACTTTGTGTGAAATAAACCATTTTAAGGGTTTCTGCTGAAATACAAAATCCAGGTTATGTCTTCTAGCTTCAGCTTCTATTAACTACAACATGTGTGTGTGTGGGGGGGGGGGGAGTAGGATTGTCATTATATTAACATTCTGGGATGGAAAACTTTGTTGCACAACTGACCAGACACAAGGCTTGATTTACTAAAGGCAAAAACACTGTGTACCGTAGTTTTCAAGTGCAGTTGTGCCAAAGCTTAGTAAATAGGGGATGCTCTGCTATCATCCAATCATGTCTAAGCAAAAATGCTGTTTTGTTTTCCATGTGATTGGGTATTCTTTTAGCTTTGCCTCATTTACTAAGCCCTGGAGCAACTGCTTTTTAGTGCAAAGTGTCTTAAGTAGATCAACCCCAGCTTTTTACACGCGTTTCATTGTAATTGTCATTGTAGCTCTGCTAATACTTGAATGCTGTACTTAACTATGTTTCTTTAACAGGCTGACCCGATACATTGTACTTCTCTGCTTCACCAAGTTCTTGAAGACTCTCGGGATCTTCGAATCCTACGATCTATTGAAAGTAGTCCATATTGTACAGTTTATCTTTATATTAAAATTAGGGTAAGTAAGTAGGCTTCTTGTTCAGAAACGGCACCTTTATCTAGGGCAGTGGTTCTCAGCCTTCCTAATGCCATGACCCTTTAATACAGTTCGTCATGTTGTGGTGACCCCCAACCATAAAATAATTTTTGTTGCTACTTCATAACTGCAGCAGCTCTTCTCATTCCCGCCATACAAGGCGTCACACCTCCCCCATCCCCACCACACAGAGCAGCCAGCTCTCTTCACACACGGCCCGCTCTCACCTCCACACCACCGCCATCTTGGATCCACTCTTCCCCCTCCTCCACCCAGTCCCCAGCTAGCCGACTCCCTGACAGAGGCCACACCCAATCTGAGGACGTCAAAACTTCTTCACTGGCGCTTCCCGTTGACACGTCACCTCGTCTGGTTGGTCAAGTTCTAGTTTAATCCCGATAAGCCCCGCCCCGCATTTAGAGCTGGGGATGATGTCGCCGCTCAGCGATGATTGGGGGAGCAGTGCAGACAATGGGTGGTGCAGAAGTTGTGAGAGATGATAGGCTGGGGCAGAGGGGTCAGGTGTCATCACTGCTGACTGTTCTCTTACTCGTATGTGGGCGTATCTGCATGTGGGCGGACCCACCTGGAGACGGATAGAGGAGCGGTGTCTCAGTTCTTAAGACCATCGGAAACATGTGTTTTCTGATGGTCTTAGGCAACCCCTGTGAAAGGGTCGTTCGACCCCCAAAGGGGACGTGACCCACTGGTTGAGAACCGCTGGTCTAGGGGAAAGCATTTTCAGTGATGGTCTTTCAGTTAGTTTAGGAGTTATTACTGGATCTGAACATTTCTAGGATTAGCAAACACATTTGAAGCGGTCCTGTCCATCTGATCCTGAATGCTAGCTCCTTGCAATAGAAAAGGTATTATAATCTCTCCAGCCACAAGGTCTCCTTCCTATAAGCCTCATTCATATGTCTGGCTGCATGCACTGTGTGCGAACAGACGTAACCAGATTTGTACCCTGCTGCTCTGCTCACCCGAGCGGTTACATGCGAATAGGGACTCTGACTGACCCTGGACACCGACATTTAGACTCATCTGAACACAGCAGGCTATTTGCCCGTCTTAATGAGGTCTTACAGCGATTCAGAACCTTCTGCATTCAACACTTCAGGAAGTGTAAGATAATTATTTTGCCTGCCGCACACTGTGGTTCCATCCTGTGACGTCTACCTCACTGCTGTGTTCTGTAGTGATCACGGAAGGAACCGCAGACCCAATTTACTATGATATGAAGCAAGGTGAGGCGGACCTGTGTTTACTTCAAACAACAAGTCATGGGTAAGGACATTTTAAAAAAGCATTCTTTACATAACTGGGTGTTTGATGTGATCACAGGTTAACGTCGCCCTACCAACGTGTGAATAAATCATGCTAAGGTTCAGTTCACTTCACATTTTAGTAAATTTGTCTCTAAATGAGAGGATTTATTAATTTGCTAAAAAAAAATTTTTTTTTTTTTTTTTTTAAATATCTAGTTGGAATGACATGGATAACAATATAATGACTATCTATACTCCAGCTGTAAGTTTCCAGTGCATTGGACACATTGCTTCTTAGTCCTGTATTGTGCACACAAGGCATATTCTAACCTGTTTTACTTCTGCTGACTGTGGAATGTTGGGACGGCTCCTTTGGCTGTGACTGTTTGTTTATTTTTCGGATAATGTTTCTTTCTCAGTGATCTGGAAGACAAAAATCTAATTTTCCGTGCTTACAGATTTCGTGTTGATCTAGTTCTTCTACAATAGAATGACTGTACACTGTCAGAGGAACTTGTCTGAAAAGAACAATGGGTTCTACCATTTCTAACTTGTTAGGGCCTCATTCACACATGCTGAATAAACTGCGTGCAGCGCATTGTCTTGTGCATATCTATATGCAACTTTGAGTTCAGCAGCAAAAAAAAAAGGATATAGCTGCATCCTGGACTGTATTTCCAGCTGTATTTTATGTTGTATGCATGTAAACATTTGTGTTAATGTTTACATGTGTACATCGTAATTGAACTCTGTTGGCCGCCACTGCTGCTTGGGCCCAGCATGTACAGTTAGGTCCATACTGTATATATTTGGACACAGGCACAATTTTTTATTTATTTTATTAATTTAATTTATTTTTTTCAGATTTTTGCTAAAACATATTCAAGCTATAGTTATATAATGGATATGGGCTGAAAGTGCACACGCTTAGGTTTAATTTGAGGGTATGTACATCCAAATTGGAGAAGGGTTTACGAATTACTGCTCTTAAGAGTAACCATCCCCCCTTTTTCAAGGGACCAAAAGTAATTGGACAGTTGAATATAATCCTAAATAAAATGTTCATTTTTAATATTTTGTTGAGAATCCTTTACTGGCAAAGACTTCCTGAAGCCCATGGACATTACCAAAGACTGGGTTTCCTCCTTTTTGATGCTTTGCCAGGCTTTAACTGCAGCTGTCTTCAGTTGTTCTTTGTTTGTGGCTCTTTCTGCCTTTTAGTTTTGCCTTCAGCAAAAATTCAGCAAGTTATGAACACACTCACTGAACAAATCTCAGGCTTTGTAGAAAAAATGTTAAAACCGTTAGTCAAGAATACTGCTAGTTTCCTGCAAGACACAACTGACTTTCTGAACAAGATCAACAACATACAGCAATTACCATCTAACACACTTCTAGTGACTATAGATGTAGTATCCCTGTATAGTAATATCCCTCACAAGGATGGATTAGCTGCATGTCACAGATCCTTATCATCCTCACCAAACCACAAATACACTGCTGAGGATGTTACACAACTCATTGAATTCATACTTGCACACAACTACTTTACTTTCAATAAAGACATCTATCCCCAATGTATGGGCACTGCGATGGGAAGTAAAATGGCACCCCAATATGCCAATTTATTTATGGCTGATCTTGAGGAAAAATTCCTGAACAGCATGGAACAAAAACCATACAGATACTATCGCTATATTGATGATATTTTCATCATATGGACAGAAGGTGAAGAACACCTAAAACAATTTTACTCATTGATCAACACTTTTCATCCCTCAATCAAACTAAAAATGGAATACTCTCACACACACGTCAACTTCCTAGACACCACAGTATACATCAGGGATGATATGCTTCACACCTCAATATACAGGAAACCCACTGACAGATGCAACTACCTCCACAGTTCCAGCTTCCACCCCCAACACACAAAACGTGCCATCATACACAGGCCATTAGATACCACCGAATATGTTCTGACCCAAGAGACAGAGATAAACATCTCGGGACACTAGCAGACGCCTTCCATAAGAAAGGTTACAAGGACAAAACCAGCATAAAAACAGCCTTGAGAACCCGAAAAGAAAATCTACTTCAGTACAAGGAGAAAAAAAACAAACAACCGTGTACCTCTAATAACCACATACAACCCAGCACTAGAAGGGATAAGAACAATAATCAAAGATTTACAACCCATCATAACAGAGGATGGAACTCTGAAAGAAATATTCCAGCAACCCCCAATACTGGCCTTCAGACAACTCCCCAACCTCAGAAAAAAACTAATCAGTAGGAATCTTCCTTCTGATCAAGATGTCACAAATAATGGAAGCAAACCCTGAAATAAAAAACACTGCAAACTGTGCAACCAAATCAAGCCATCAAAAAGTGTCAAACACTGAAAAGGGATATTCAATATCTCTGGATCATACAGCTGCACCTCCAGTAATGTTGTGTACCTTATCCAGTGCAGAAAATGCAGCAACGGATCTTATGTTGGCAAAACAGGACAGAAGTTGCAAACAAGGATGAATTTGCACGGATATACCATCAAGGAACATAAAGAAGATGACTTTTGTACCATTTGGGACACCATTTCGCACAACCAGGCCACACAATGGAAGACCTCAATATTTTAGTTCTTAAAGGAAATTTTAAATCCATTCAGGAAAGAAAAACTTTTAAACTAAGAATGATAATTCTATTTGACACGAGATAACGGCCTGAGTTTTATGACTATCACCTCAAGCATGACTCCCTCTGTAGTGCTGCCCCCCCCTCTTGTCTTTGCTTTTGCTGTGTTTTATCTCTAGTCTTTTTTTTTTTTTTTCATCTCCCACATCTCTTCTAACATTCTGCTAAAACTGTGTGATTAGTACTGCTTGGACCCTGAAGAAGGGGACATACCCCAAAAGCTTGTCCTCAAAATTGTATGTTAAATAAAAAAAAAGTATCATGGACAGTACTCAATTTTTTCTGTCGCAAATGCACTAATACGGCTACAATCACCTCAAGCCTTCAGCAAGTGAAATGCACGCGATCATCCATAACTGTTGTCTTCCATGCCTTATGTTGCTGAGCTCACCAGTGAGTTCTTTCCTCAGAATGGACCAAACTGTTGATTTGGCCACTCCTAATGTTGCTACTATCTCTCTGATGGATTTTTTCGTTTTTGAAGCCTTACAATGGCCTGTTTCACTTGCATGGACGGCTCCTTTGAACGCATGATATAGGTTCCCAGCAATAGATTCCAAATGCAAATACCACACTTAGAATCAACTCCAGACCTTTTACCTGCTTAATTGAAGAGGAAATAATGGAGGAGCCCACACCTGGCCATGAAACAGCTTTTGATTAAATTGTCCAATTACTTTTGGTCCCTTGAAAAAGGGGGGGGTGGCTACTCTTAAGAGCTGTGATTCCTAAACTCTTCCTCCAATTTGGATGTACATACCCTCAAATTAAACCTGAGGATGTGCACTTTCAGCCCATATCCATTATATAACTAAAGCTTGAATTTGTTTTGGTAAATAGCTGAAAAAACTAAAATTGTGCTTGTGTCCAAATATATATGGACCTAACTGTATATATCAATAATCTGCGTGTTCCACTGATTTTACACTAATAATTATTATATAACAGTGCTAAAGGAGTCATTCATGGAGCAGCGGCGCATGAAAAGAACGATCTCAGCCAGTCATTTTGCACATATGTTGCCACTGTATTACTAACTCATTCAGGGCCACCATGTAAACATTAATAGTGTGTGATTTTCAGCACAGGTGCTGCTGACACTTTGTTGATGTCAGCCCTGATCTGCAGGCAGTTGCGTACATTTATGCTGTAGGCATGGAAAGAGTGCACAAACTTTACAAAGAGTGTTTGGACAAGATTTTATGTAGGATCTTGCTGCCAGCAAGATCCTGCTTAAATCCGTATTAAATGCAAAAGCAAACATTTATTATATTGTAGCTACCAATTCTTAGATGTGATGGCTGCATTTATTTTCCTTTTTAGGCTTGCTTTCTTCTATTTTCTTCTGGTGATCCAGCCAGTAAGTCTGTTGTTTTTCAGAGGAGCAAGCTCTCCTGCAAATGTATCAGTTACAGGAATTAGACAAACCATTTAACACTGACTTACAATGCTTACAATGATCATCTTTTATATCTGTAAAACTGTTATCCTAAAAGGAAAAAATAACTGTTTGCTGCAGCTGCTTACAAAACATTAACTTTTGTTAAATCTGCTATTACTTCTAACACTTCCCTCCCCCCAGACTGAAAATTCTGTTGCCCAAATGTGCCCCCTGTGCTTCTTAATTCAGAGTGGTGGCACTCTAATACAGGAGGTGTGTTACTGGCCAGGTCACTGGGTGAAAACAGAGGGGGAAATAAACTAATGCAGCCACAACATCTGCTAATTGGTAAGCTGCAGCATATTACATTTTTGGTTTTGGGATTAATACCACTTTAAATAAACACAGCAGTGTGAATGAGGCCTGAAGGTGCAGTCAGGGACTTTCATCCTCATCTTCCTTTACTTGGCTAGTTAGGGGCCTGGAACAGGTATATCCGTAGCAGGTGTCCTAACTGCTTGTAGTGTTATGTTTTGAGTCATGAATCTGTGGGTTACCCAACCTCTCAAGAGCGTCTCCAACCTCAATATTTTGGGTTCTAGTTATTCGTGTTTTACCAATGATTCATACATTTTACTAACTGAATCAAACTGAAAAGGTGAAAAATGTGTGAATCATAAGTGAAAACATTGATTATTAGATTCCTCACATTAGGAGTTCTAACGTCACCAGGTTCATGCTTGTTTCATGATAAGGAATCATAGTGCAGCCAGAGACAGCCAAATAATTAGCATTTTAAGGAGGTCAGCAGTGTCAGCTGAATCTACTCGCTACAGGTGTACTTAAAGATCTGTGTCACATGGCCGGTTTGTTGAGGCAGCCAGGTTCCTGCAACAAGAATCTATGGTTTCTTGCCTCTGCAATGACTGCATTATGCAGTAGCAGCTGCTTGGCCCATTTAAACTAATGGGGGGGGGGTTGACAGCGGCCGCTGCTGGTCACATGTAGTCACACACAGAGCAATTAGTAGTGTTTTGGGACAGATGTCCGAGCCTGGATGCAGCTGGTTGCGTCCGAGCCTGCATGCAGCTGGTTGCGTCCGAGCCTGGATGCAGCTGGTTGCGTCCAGTTTTGGACAGCTGCCCCAAACCCCAGCCAATCACTTTGTGCTTGGCTACATACCACTTCATTCAACCCACTTCCTCTGAGCCCAGGTCATCCTGGACTGACTTCTACCTATGACTAAACAGTGAAATTAGAAGCAGCACAATGATGAGCTCTTCTCTTGGACACTAATTTTCAGCCTATCAACATGCTTCTTGTCAGCGCATTTGGCTTCTTGTTCTGCTTCTTCTCACAATGGAGCTCTGTACAGCGGCTGGTACCAGGTGAAATTCAGGCACTTAAAGCGCTTGCATTTAAAAGAAAGATTTAGTGGTAATGGTAGTGTTTTATGATTAAAAAGCTATAATAGATTGTCTTTTATATCTGTATGGAGATCACCTTTACATGATGTAAGCTGTGCTTCTGGGTTTGCTCCATCACCACCCCAGGGTGATCTTGGCAATTTTTGGATTGAGTTATAGGTACATATTCTGGGGGCCAGGCTTCAGCTACAAGTGCCTTTGAAAAGATGTTGGTGTGGGTCTTCATAAACAGACTTATTTGGATTCCTGGGGTTTTCCGTAATAGATGTAATACGTCATGTTCTCAGCATCTATTAGGAATCTTACATAGGTCATTGAATACATGTACTTTTTTCTCCACAGGTCTGCATTTTTTATGGTTTTGTTTCAAAAACCATTTTCTTCTGGGAAGACAATTACTAGACGCCAAGTAAGTTGATATAACCGAATGGTTTGTTGTATTTTTGGATATTACATAATCATGGAAGAGAGAACACACATTTTTTGTTTGTGGCAATAAGGTTCATTTTCTAAACTGCACAAGAGAAAAGACAGTTTGGTTGTTGTGTACCTCGCCTCCACTTTCCAAAAAAAAAAAAAAAAATTTTTTTCTGAAACAGCCTAAATTATGCTGATTATAGCAAAACTGATGATGTCGCCCATTGCAACTATATTGAAGCCTTCAAATGTAATGAGGCCTTTGGTTAGTGTGAGCAACACTTCTATTTTGCTTCATTTTTTTCCTTCAGTGTTGGGGGCGGGGATAATGTATTTTTTCCTCTAAGACCACCACGACATTTATTAGATTCAGTAAAATACAAAAAATTTAAGTTTCAATATCCTATTTTTTGATAACTTAAGTAAAAAAAGTTGTGGTAAAGGCTAAATATTTTTTTTTTACCTTAATGCATTTTTATGCATCCAGGTAAAAAAAACTTTAACGTTCAGCTCCCCCCAGCCCCCCACCTAAGTATCTGATCTCAATCCAACGCCGTGCCCAAGAGCTCAGTGAGAGCAATGGCAGACATTGGCTCTTGATGCTGTCAATCAAATTCTGTTGAGCAGTGGGTGGGGTCGAGCAAGCGTGTGTGTGTATGTGTGTCGGTGTTGAGAAGCACACAGCCCGGCTCGGGATTGAGCCCCCAGTGTTTCCCCCATAGCAAGATAGGCATGCTTGCAGGTAGGTTTCCATGAAGAGATCGGTTTTCTGGGATCATCTAAGGTGGATGGAGGAGGAATTAACCGGACAGATTGGGTTGGGGAGTTTCAGAGGATGGGAGCAGCTAGAGAGCAGGAGTGTAGGAGAATCCCTCTCTTGGTACTGGGATGGATCTTTAACTCATGCAGGGCACGGCGTCACGGCGTAATTGGTTCCTCCTAATGTGTTTCGTGCACCCGCACGTCATCAGAGGGGATTTCCACGAAACGCGCATCCTGTGCGTCCAGGGAGCAGCACCCACTCATCCCTTAAGGGGAATTCTGGCTGATTTGGATCACCAGTAAAGTACAAGGACCCATTTGATGCACCACCCTACCCTTTAGAGGGAAGTCACCCCAACACCTGTCCTACCTTGATGACGTCTGGATTTATATTTATGGGCGCATTTATATTGCGCGTCTGGTGAGTGCGCAATTTTCTCTATAACCATTGCACAAGCACTGACCTACCAGGATAAGAGGCACCGTATGAGCACTGAAAGTCACTTTGGAACTGTTTACTATCTATTTTATGCTAATTTATTAACTTTTATTTAGTACCCTTTTATCAGGTGTCCTAGGATAACAAAGGGGCTAATAGTGTGTGTGTGTGTGTGTGTGTGTAAACAAGTGTCAAAACTGCTCTGAGATTTACCAGCTTATTAAAATGTCATCCTTTTTGTATTTTGTTTTTTTTCTTGGTAGATGTGGACATTTTTTTGACAGTGTAGCTGAACATCTTTGTGGAACTACAATATTACCAAGTATCGTGGCAGCAGACTTTGTCTGTTGTTAATCTACTTATGCAGACGATTATATGACTGGCAAATGATAAACTAATGCATGGGGAATTGTATAGGTTGCACAATTTCTCATGAATTAGTTTATCAATGACTAATTCAGATTAACAGTCATAAACGGTGTTCACAGCCCGTGAAGACTCAGTGACAACTATTACTTAAGTATTGTTAACAGAGGAATGACTTTAAATGATATTTTCAGTTTTGACTGACCACAAATGGGAATTTTGGTTTAGACCTGATTTGCATCGGTTTCCTGAACCGCATTGAAATCGCACTTTGTTCATGTGATCCGCCAGCAGTGTCAATGGTAAATTGATGACACCCCAAAACAGATCACAAAATGCAGTGTGATTGCAAGAATCAGATTGCATGAATCAGATTGCATGGGTGTGAACACTCATGCAATCCAATCTGGTGCAGAAAAAAAAGGTTCCTGCACCCTTTTCGTGTGGGTGCAGTGTGAATTAAGCCTATACAAAATGAATGAGCTTAAATCACACTGCAAATAATTGCATGTGAATTGAACAGGAATGCGGTGCAATTCCTGGCTGAATCGCATGTGATTTCCTGCGCAGCTATAGTGCGAATCCACCCTTAAAGTGTACTCTCACTTTTGCAGTCAAATTGGGGAAAACCCCACTATATGTTGTTTGTTATGTATTCCGATACAGACACACAAAAATGAAATATTTGTTACCTTTTTCAGATGTTTCTCAGGAGAAGGCCTCATGGCTGACAGCAAGCACTTCTGAACTTATCCCTTCATTAACATACAACACAGGAGGCCAGTTTCTTGCGCCTAACCCTTTGTGTTCAAATCTACAGTAGAGTTTACAACTGATAAGGAGATCTGCTAGCACAGTAAGCCAGGGTTCATTATGGCTAACACCGCTTCCCAGCCCCCTCATAAAACAAGAAAACAAAGTGTGATAATTTTTTTTTTCAGTGCTGGAGTTATCAGAAAGGAGCATTTAAAATGGCAATTTGCAAATGATTATTTTTTTTTCTTTCTTTTTTTTTTTTCTTTTTGTTGTGCTATGTTAATGAGAACATGTAACAAGTATAAAGTAGGTATTACCCCAATTAGGCTGCAAAAGTGGAACTACACTTTAAAACTTCAACTTATTGGGATTGATTTACTAAAGGCAAATAGACTGTGTAGTTGCACTCTGCAAGTGCAGTTGCTCCAGAGCTTAGTAAATGAGGAGACCTTTTGCTGACTTCAATCATGCAAGCAAACATGTTTTTTGTTTTTTAATTTTCCTTGCTTTTTATTGGGTTTTCTTTGTACAGTGATGTGTTACCTCATTTACTAAGCTCTGGAGCAACTGCACTCACAAAGTGCACTGTCTATTTGCCTTTTAGTAAGTCAACCCCATTGTTTCCTTATAACCCTGTGGTACAAAGAGGCCTTTTTGTTACCACCTTGGCACAAAGTTCATTTATACCTTCATATGTTAAATGTGGAAATCTGTTGTCTTGCATTTTGTTTACAGTATAACCTGTCTGTTCTAGGATATAGGATGTAGTTAACATAGTCTTTCGTTTCAGTGGATCAGTATTGTGAAGCATGCGTTCGTTGGCTGTATTATCTCACTTCTGTGGTTCTTTGGCCTCACTCTTTGTGGACCATTACGGTAATTTAATTTCTCCTTTTTAATATATAACATCAGATTGCATAATGGCAGTTCCTGAGAAACGCATCAATAGTTGACACTGCACAAACTACATTAACAACTTTGGGGACAGCAAACACAACACAAATCTCCTGAAATGTTTTTCGGCATTGCAGGGGTTTGCCTACCAACCAGTTATCCTAAGGCTGGCTATCAGGTAGAGCTCATGAACATAATCAGCATATATATCTGTAGTGCTGTTCTCCGTGGGCATGCAAAGTGCTTATCAGATTGATTTTGGGACAGTAGAATAGCATACTGGGACCAATTGTAGACAGGAGGCAACTAATTTACTAGCTTGTCTTTGGAGTGTGGGAGGTACCCAGTATAACTGGAGTAACCCCATGCAAGCACAGGGTAAACACCAGGGTGGCCTGCCAGCGTTTGACCCAAGGACCCCAGTGCTGCAGAACAGAAGCACTAACCCTTAAGCCATTGTCCTACCCCTCATTCATTTATTATAAAAGTGATAGAACCCAGCGCAGTTTTTTTTTTTTTTTTTTTTTTTCCCCCAACCTGGAATTTATATACAGATGTATTCTATCATTAGCTATAATTTTGTATTTCTTGGAATTCTTAAAGTGAGACCTGAGCATAAATTCCTGTAGAATCAACAGTTTGCATTTGTTTAAATATTATTAAATATCTGATCCATCTCAAAACCAAAGCAGGAGCTTTCTGCGCTGTGGGACAAGAGGCTCATGAGGTGAAAGAAAAGGAAAGATCACTTGATTTTGAGCCCATATCCTGCCTTAGGCACTACAAAATATCCAGTTAACAGGAGCCAGTCATTTAGAAGGGTCTATGTTGGCTATTAAGGGGTTTGGTATAGTGCATGGATTAGGTTTCAGGGGGTGAATTATTTTTTTGGGTGGGTGTGTTAGGGGTTCACTTTTGGTCCTATGTAAATTGTTAGGGTGAAGGTTAAGGGCTAGGTTAAGCTTAAGGGACATGCACAAGGCTCCAGCATAGACATTGGAGTCCATGCAGTGGTTATTCACAGTGACTAGTGGCCTATGATAAATTTATACAGAAGAGATGGAGATATATATATATATATATATATATATATATATATATATATATATATATATATAAGCCTCATTTACTGCAAAAAGCCCATACTTATGCCACTGGTCCAAGAAGCCCCCATACCGTGACATTGCTAATGACATCAAATATGTACAGCTGCATAGGCAATTAATTAAACCAATTACAGCGGTATGACATAGTCAAAAAAATGCAACATGTACTGCAGATTATAACATTTTTGGTACATAGGCTTAAGTCTAGGTTCACACCTAAAGCATTTTGCAGAAATGCACTACAGGGCATTTAACACGATTTCCTATGGGACATGTTCACATCTCTGCGTTTTCACCTGGTGCATTTTTTGAAAGAGTCAGGGACCTTTTTAAATGCAAAACATTGTGGTTTGGTTCAATAGACATCAATGGAGCTGCTGCAGAAATGCATGTAGAGGGTTTTTTTATGCGTTTTAATCTGCCCAGCAACAAGTTGGCAAAAAAAAATAACGTGTCAAAAACGCACAGCAACAAGCACTGCAGAAACGGATCAAATGCAAACTGCATAGGTGTGAACCTATCCTAAGGGACACTGGGGTGGTGACAGTTTGTAGATGTGTTGATTTTACATTTTCAGTGTTGAAAACAAATTGCCTATCGTGTTGGTGATTTTGTCCAGTTCAACATATTTTCTACTTTTTTTTTTTTTTTTTGACCATTATGAGTATATTTACCAGCTGGTGGAAGAAAATGTTGTCAATTTACAAAATCTTGTCCGCTTATAAGAAAAGATTCCACTCAATCTCTCAATAGCTTTTATACTAGAATTATCACCATCTGTATACTGGTTGATTTATATTTGTTTTGCAGGACGTTGCTGCTGTTTGAACACAGTGATATTGTGGCTCTAACATTGCTTACAGTGCTTTTCACTGGTTCCAGTGGGGTTCCATCCAAGGTATTTGTCCAAGTAAAAATTATACCTAGAAAGAGCAAAAGAGCTGACACAGGGTAGCCTAGAAATGATCTGTTTAGCAGTGTGAAACATGTTTAAAAACCCTTCCTTTTTTTTTTTTTTTTTTAAATTTACATGTTTTGATAAAGTGGGGGGAAAAAATCAGAACCTGCCAGTTTTTTTCTGGTATATATTTTTGGGGATATTTCCCTTTAAAGCAGAACAGCTAATTTTTTTTTTTTTTTTACCATGCAGTGGGGCTGCCCCTTTTTTCGAGCTCTTTTTTTTTTTTTATGAATAAAGACTAAGCTTGTACTCACCTGACCAGCCGATCCTACAGAACACTGTGCTCTCCTGTGGTCCAGCGATGGACTGTTCCTATCTGTGGAGTATGCATTGAGTGTGCTGACCTCAGGAACAGTCAATTTACAAGACCGTTGGACCACGGGGGGGGGGGGCAGGAACAGAAAGGACTGGTCTTGTGCGGGAAGGATCAGCAGGTCATATCCGAGTATATCTTCAATGTCCTCTCTCCTAGAACAAAACCAGCATTTAATCCGTGCAGTGCCACCACAGCCCCACTGCATAGGCAAAACATTTTTTTCCCTGTTTTTCTGCTTTAATCTTTTGTCCTGGTGGTGAAAAGGAACAAGAAATCTGGAAATCTCCCAAAATAAACACAGGAAGTGATTAAAAAAAAAAAAAAAACTGACAGTGGTTCCAACCCTTCACCACTCTATCAGACAGGAAGAGTTTTAGATTTACTTATAAGTATATTCTTTTACAAAAATCCTAGTGTATATCAGAACAAAATTAATTAAAACATTAGAACATAGCGAAAATGGGAAGTTGTCTCTACAGTCAGAGAAATCCCCTATTAGCAGTTGTCACCAGAATTGCTATCTCCATTTATTTATTTATTACAGGTACTTATATAGTGCTGTCAATTTACGCAGCAATATATATATATGACAACTCAATATTTAGCATTTTCCTTCACTCTTGGTGATAATAATCAACAGGACAAATAAAGGGGTGAATCTTTGTAATGAGGACACAAGCTGCTATAAAAACTCAACAAGTGTTTTAGTCCCACTCTATCCAAAACAAAGAAAATATTAAAGTTTAGGTAGACTTAGTAGTAGAATATAAGGACACTGATTATTCTGCATTACAACAGTGTTTACACAAACGCCTTTTCTTTATATTAATATTGGTTCTAACTATGCAGGGTTTTTTTTTTTGTTGTCTACACAGACTCGGGGTGCAGCCTTTTTTATTATAGCTGTTATTTGTTTACTTCTCTTTGATAATGATGATCTGATGGCCAAAATTGCAGAACACCGTATCCTTTATTGAGGTTTAATGGAGGAGGTAGTTTTATTTTTTTGATTTTCTCATAACACAACAGAAAAAATATGGATAGCACCACAGAAGAAATAATAATTAAGTGAAAAACTAAAACATATATATATAAAATATAAGCGCTGCAAAACCTAACCTACAAAGGTGCAAATAATAAAAAAAACAGGTTGCGCTAATATTATAAAAAGTAAATACAATATCACATATGAAAAGTGTTCAAAAAAAAATATATAGTGAATAAAGTCCAAACACCAATATATTGTGTCACAATATCATTCAAAAGAATTTCTTTTGTGTCCAACAAAGATCCACCGTGTGCTAAATCCACCACCAAATAAATTGAATCAACGCACCAGAGCAATATGCTGATCAAATTATAAATCGGCATAAGCGCTTTCTGCTCTGGGAGCAATATTCTGCAGAAGAATGAATAACACTGAAGCCTTTATCTAGGAGCAATGCTTTGCAGGGAATACTCAGCAATATGGATCCACTTCTTTAATATTCACCTCCTCAGATGTTCAGGTGCAGTTCCAGCACAGAGTTCTACATAGTAATGGCTCATGATGAAAAATCTAGTATCTGGCTGCTCATCCCCAACATGAATATACACAAAAATAACCCCCTATGGGACTTTAATGCAGCAAACATATCACATATGTACTCATAAGGACCTCTTTTTAGTCATACAATTTATTGGAAAAAAAATTAATAAAAGATACATTGCATTTAAAAGCACACTAGCTCTGATAACTATTGCAGGGATGTGTTCCCTTTAAGTTGCAACAATACAACATTCCCAAAACAATCTGACACGGTTTGATCATTTCACTTTTAGATCTTCTTTAGGGGGCACGAGTACAAAAGGGATCTCTGAATAAACATATTTGAGATTAATAATAGTTAATATATAAGACATCAATAACGGTTATAGAATCATTTTCATACTTACAAGGGAATTAAACAGTTAATGTTGATCAGAGCGGTCATAAAAATACTGATATCCAAGATGGGACTGCATAGTCCAAAATTCAGTGGTGTAAATCATCGGAGGGGCAAGGGTGGTCAAATATCCATCTTGTGGTACTTACGGCAGAGGAAGAAAACCAAATCGCCCTCCATATTCCTCTATAATTATCGTAAGAAATATAATACAAATTAGAAACAAAACTTTTATAGAAGGCCAGAGAATTAATACCATAATGTATAAAAATTGATGTTAAAAAAGATGTTATGAATTCCAATGAGCCAAAGGCTATGCCCAGCTATCCTATCTATGATAAAAATCAAATAGGGCTATATATAGCAGAAATAAAGTCTGACGAGGGTTACCATACAGAGCATATTTCCATGGTATGGCAGATTTACCTGCTAAACCCCCCCCCCCTCTTTCCAGCATTGCATCAGCTGCTATCTCCTCAAAATCCCCTTGTTTTGTCATATGCCAACATCTGTACCCACTCTTATGGGTTTGAACTCCATAGCCATCTTGACTGGTTGGCCCGCGATACTGTTAATTCAGCCTGGTACCAAACCACATCAAGAATGTACACTCTGCACATGCTGGTAGAAAGAAGAGATTTACTGCAATAAAAGCCTACCTGGCAGCAACATTCTGCAAATAGGCCACTTGTTGTGCAGTTTTTGTATTGTTCACACTCATGTTAAAATCAGATTTTTTTTTTTTTTTTCCTATAGAAAATTACTTGAAACCTCCAAACATTAAATATTTTATGAAAGCAGAGGCCCTGGAGAATAAAATGGTGGCTGTTCTGATTTTAAATGTCTCGAGATATTTGTGCAGCTGTTTATCAAATGAAAATGTTCAGGAAAAATACAATAAAAAAATTTTTAGTGTGCTCAAACAAAATATAATACCCGATTTTTTTTTTTTTTTTTTTTTTTTTATTTTATTTATTTTTTGTAAAAGACAATCTTGTATCGAGTAAATAGATTACAAAATTGTCAAGATTTAAAACTGCCCATGAAATAAACTACAGTAACTAAAATTGTCCATAGGTAATTCTTTAAAAGCCTTTACAGTTTATCAATTTGGAGGGAATTATGAAATATGGCCCTGGAGTTTTTGCCCTCACTTCACACAGGCAATACAATATTTTACCTCTGTGCAGGGCTGTTTTGCCCGCATGGTGCTAAATGCATCCCCGTGCAGGTAATCCTATTGATGTCTATTGGGACGCAGTGGCTGCAGGGACGCAGCCGCTGTGTCCCACTATGACATCCGTGTGGGTGCGGGTCCCCAAACGCAAATAGTGTGAGTTCAGTGACTTGCACACACTCTCATGGATATCATAATTGGGACACAGCAGCTGTGTCCCTGTAGCCACCAGTGGAACTACCTGCACAGGGATGCACGAACACCTGTGCATCCCCGTGTGAATAAACACAACATTGTAGGGGCATAGACTAGAGCAGGGGTATTGAATTAAAATTCACAAAGGTCCATTCAGTAAAATTTTCTTCCAGCAGAGGTCCGAATAGCACCCCTCCTTCACATTGTAGTCCCCAGCCCTCCTTCACATTCCTGTCCACACCCCCTTTATAGAATCCCCCTTTACATTGGAATCCTCAGTCCCCCTTCTCATTCTTGTCCTCACCCCCTTTATAGAACCCCTCCTGCTCACTGCAGTCCCCAGCCCCCTTTTACATTCCTATCCTCATTTCCTTTATAGTACTTCCCTTCACATTCCTGTCCCCACCCCCCTTTATAGAACCCCCTATTACATTCCTGTCTTCACCCCCTTTATAGAACCCCCCTTCGCTCTGCAGTCCCCAGCCTCTCATCACATTCCTATGCTTATTCCCTTTATAGCACTCCTCTTGACGTTCCTGTCCTCACCCACTTTACAGCACCACCCTTCACACTTCTGTATTCACCCCCCTTTATAGAACCCCCATTTACATTCCTGTTCTCACCCCCTTTATAGAAACCCCCCCCTTCACTCTGCAGTGCCTAGACCCCCTTCACATTTTTGTCCTTACCCCATTTATAGAACTCACCCTTCACATTGCAGTCCCCAGCCCCCCATTCACATTCCTGTCCTAGCCCCCTTTGTAAACCCCCCCCCCCCTCCTTTCATAACACTCACTTCACATTCCTGTCCTCACCCGCCCCTTTTATATCACCCCCTTCCCTTCACATTTGTTTCCGGACCCCCTTCACATCAATCCATGCTTCCCCCGCACTTAATAGTTGTGACAGACCCCATTTCCCTGTCCTACCTTACAGCGCAGAGGACGGAACGCACAGAGGGTCTAGAGCTGGCATCGGAAGGGCAGCACAGTGATGGACAGAGGGTAGGAGCTGCCCCAGTTAACTGGTTGCTATGATGCAGGGCAGTCGTAGAAATCAATCAGTTAACTGGGCCAGCTACCACCCTCCATCCATTGTTGTGCTGCTTCCCTCTGTCAGCTCTGCACAGAAGACAGTGCTAGTGGCAGCTGGGGGGAGAACTGGCTCCTAAATGGCACAACCATGGCGGGTCCGAGACGTACATTGACTCTGTCCACATCTGGACCATGGTCCCCATTTAGTGATGGCTGTACTAGAGTAATGTACGCTCTGTATGAACAAGGCCTTAGAATGTATCATCACGGTGCTTCCCTGTGTCCTTTTCCTCCTGTAACATGCCTTAACCCCTCCCACTCTAGTCCCTGAACTGTGACAGTGTCGTGGAAAGTAGTAGATTCTGACTGACTTGTAGTGAAGTCACTCCTGATTTCCGGTGTGCAGGAAGTTAATAGAGAACATCTATAGGTTTTGTTACTTTTTTTTTTTTTTTGTCTTCAGCTGTATATGTGTAACAGAACCGGAACCTGACCACTCTTGGGTATTTTCCATTATACTCCAGCTTCCCTGTCCGAACTCAAATCCCCGGACACCACCCGCTGATCATGCAGGAAATAAGACAGCACCCGACTCTTCTTAAAACAGGAAGTCAACTCCTTTATTCTTACACACACACACAAGATATATACACAGGGTGGGGAAACACAACCAGGGACAGAAAACACATAATCAGCCCACCCCATCAGTGGGAAGGGCTACAGGAACCCCCCCCCCCCCGACCAAGACACAGAACAATGGACAGCCACATGGCAGAGAACAAAGGGCAACACACCAATACACAATTCCCATTCACGCCCTGTACCCCTTAACAGGCACAGGGTGTGTTAAACATAAGAATTAGGGACGATGATACAGGGGTCCCCCCACCCCCAAAAGTCACTCCCATCACAATATACAAACTGTGAATGTTCTTTGAGGATTTGCATTTAATTTATGTATGTTAGGTTCTGTGTTTATTTTGCCTTAACTGTCCTGTATCAGCTGAAGGACACCATGACAGTACTCTAACGCATTTCCTGTACACAGCGTTCTCCCTATTAGGAGTTGCAGATCATAAGGTAAGACTCCCTTCAGTTTTACTGCAGAAATCTAGATCTGTTTATATTTGATTATCAAATACTCAATACTTCAGATATTTGAAAACTTCTAGATTCAGGTGCCCTTGCCTGAATCTAGTCCTTTCCATGTTTATCAGCTGTAGGCTGTCTTACATTTAATTCCTGTTTATGTACTCCATTGTGTCGTATATTTAGCCTTGTTTAATTTAATATGTATGTTTGCCATTGTGATCCCTAAACTTTTCCTTCTCTATAAAGTGTCATGCTACAGTCTGACCTGCATGAACATGTTAAATCCTTCAGCGTGACATCTCTTGCCAGCATCTATTAGGTGCTGAACTGTGGCTGTCTTCGTTGACCGGCATGGAATGACATCACCCCTTCTCGTGAGCAGGAGTGCAGTCATCCTGTTACACAGACGCTGTGCCGGAATATAAACTGAGCTGCACTTCTGCAGCTTAGTGAATATTCCAAAGAAGACTGCAAACAGGCGGGTAGGTTTCTTTTATTAAAGAAGCGACATTACATGTCTCTTCTGCAGTAAAGAGCCTGCGTACTCACAATTGTGGGACTTTAATTCCGTTTTAAAGCCTCATGCACACAGAACGTCAAACACGCCACTTTTACAGGAGTTTGATTTTTTTTTTCTGTATTGCTTTTTTTTTTGATTTTTTTTTTCTCTAAATGCCCCTCTATTTTAACCTGTGTGTCCATGCACATATAGACATTTACAGGCAGAATAAAGAAAACATCACTTGTGCATTCAGAAGAGGGAAAATTTGGGCGGAAAAATGTCAAATGCACATTAATAATAGGCACGTTTATGCGCTTTGCACATTAATCCAATCTAATGGCCAGAATTGTTTACTATTCTGGCCAATAGAATGTATTAACGCCAAATGCATGAACAAGCATGCAAAACGTAGCTTTAGTCGTGTTTTTTTTAAGCTGAATTTTCCTCCACTGGAACAACGGTTTCCAGTGCACTGAAAAAAAACATCTTGTGTGCATGCTTTGGGATAAAAGTGTGTTGGGTTTATCAGTGCTATTACTAAAGTGAGCTTTCTGTAGAGATGGCCATTCTGCTCTATACATCAGTCTAGGGCAGTGATGGCGAACCTTTTTGAGCCCGAGTGCCCAAACTGCGACCCAAAACCAACTTATTTCTTTCAAAGTGCCAACACTGCAATGAAACCTGAATATCGAGCTTTTGGTTTAGAAAAAACAACTCGTACAGTAGTGCAAACTAATTAACAGTACAGGGATGACCAGAGACTGCGGACACAGTACAGGGATGACCAGAGACTGCGGACACAGTACAGGGATGACCAGAGACTGCGGACACAGTACAGGGATGACCAGAGACTGCAGACACAGTACAGGGATGACCAGAGACTGCGGACACAGCACAGGGATGACCAGAGACTGCGGACACAGTACAGGGATGACCAGAGACTGCGGACACAGTACAGGGATGACCAGAGACTGCGGACACAGTACAGGGATGACCAGAGACTGCGGACAGAGTACAGGGATGACCAGAGACTGCGGACAGTAAAGGGATGACCAGAGACTGCGGACACAGTACAGGGATGACCAGAGACTGCGGACACAGTACAGGGATGACCAGAGACTGCGGACAGTACCGGGATGACCAGAGACTGCGGACACAGTACAGGGATGACCAGAGACTGCGGACACAGTACAGGAGATGACCAGAGACTGCGAACAGTACAGGAGATGACCAGAGACTGCGGACAGTACAGGGATGACCAGAGACTGCGGACAGTACAGGGATGACCAGAGACTGCGGACAGTACAGGGATGACCAGAGACTGCGGACAGTACAGGGATGACCAGAGACTGCGGACACAGTACAGGGATGACCAGAGGCTGCGGACACAGTACAGGGATGACCAGAGACTGCAGACACAGTACAGGGATGACCAGAGACTGCAGACACAGTACAGGGATGACCAGAGACTGCAGACACAGTACAGGGATGACCAGAGACTGCAGACGCAGTACAGGGATGACCAGAGACTGCAGACGCAGTACAGGGATGACCAGAGACTGCAGACACAGTACAGGGATGACCAGAGACTGCAGACACAGTACAGGGATGACCAGAGACTGCGGACACAGTACAGGAGATGACCAGAGACTGCGGACAGTACAGGGATGACCAGAGACTGCGGACACAGTACAGGGATGACCAGAGACTGCGGACACAGTACAGGGATGACCAGAGACTGCGGACACAGTACAGGAGATGACCAGAGACTGCGGACACAGTACAGGAGATGACCAGAGACTGCGGACACAGTACAGGAGATGACCAGAGACTGCGGACACAGTACAGGAGATGACCAGAGACTGCGGACAGTACAGGAGATGACCAGAGACTGCGGACACAGTACAGGAGATGACCAGAGACTGCGGACACAGTACAGGAGATGACCAGAGACTGCGGACACAGTACAGGAGATGACCAGAGACTGCGGACACAGTACAGGGATGACCAGAGACTGCGGACACAGTACAGGGATGACCAGAGACTGCGGACACAGTACAGGGATGACCAGAGACTGCGGACACAGTACAGGGATGACCAGAGACTGCGGACACAGTACAGGGATGACCAGAGACTGCGGACACAGTACAGGGATGACCAGAGACTGCGGACACAGTACAGGAGATGACCAGAGACTGCGGACACAGTACAGGAGATGACCAGAGACTGCGGACAGTACAGGAGATGACCAGAGACTGCGGACAGTACAGGAGATGACCAGAGACTGCGGACAGTACAGGAGATGACCAGAGACTGCGGACACAGTACAGGAGATGACCAGAGACTGCGAACAGTACAGAAGATGACCAGAGACTGCGGACAGTACAGGAGATGACCAGAGACTGCGGACACAGTACAGGGATGACCAGAGACTGCGGACACAGTACAGGGATGACCAGAGACTGCGGACACAGTACAGGGATGACCAGAGACTGCGGACACAGTACAGGGATGACCAGAGACTGCGGACACAGTACAGGAGATGACCAGAGACTGCGGACACAGTACAGGAGATGACCAGAGACTGCGGACACAGTACAGGAGATGACCAGAGACTGCGGACAGTACAGGAGATGACCAGAGACTGCGGACAGTACAGGAGATGACCAGAGACTGCGGACACAGTACAGGAGATGACCAGAGACTGCGGACACAGTACAGGAGATGACCAGAGACTGCGGACACAGTACAGGAGATGACCAGAGACTGCGGACACAGTACAGGAGATGACCAGAGACTGCGGACAGTACAGGAGATGACCAGAGACTGCGGACAGTACAGAAGATGACCAGAGACTGCGGACAGTACAGGAGATGACCAGAGACTGCGGACAGTACAGGAGATGACCAGAGACTGCGGACAGTACAGGAGATGACCAGAGACTGCGGACAGTACAGGGATGACCAGAGACTGCGGACACAGTACAGGGATGACCAGAGACTGCGGACACAGTACAGGGATGACCAGAGACTGCGGACACAGTACAGGAGATGACCAGAGACTGCGGACAGTACAGGAGATGACCAGAGACTGCGGACAGTACAGGAGATGACCAGAGACTGCGGACAGTACAGGGATGACCAGAGACTGCGGACACAGTACAGGGATGACCAGAGACTGCGGACACAGTACAGGGATGACCAGAGACTGCGGACACAGTACAGGGATGACCAGAGACTGCGGACAGCACAGGGATGACCAGAGACTGCGGACAGTACAGAGATGACTGCTGACCTTTGGGGAGGGAGGGGGAGCGGGTACCTGAATTTGACAGGTACCCGCTCTTACTTCCGCAGAGTTTTTTTTCTTTATCTTACGCTCGTCGGACAGCCGGATGCCCAGTGCGCATGCGCGAGAAGCGCTGCGCTTTGTGATTGGTCCGGCGGCTTCTGGGATCTGTCATGTGTCCCAGGTACCGCCTTACCATTCACAAAGAGCACTGCTTCTTGTGCATGCGCACTTGGGACCCGGCTGTCACGCACACTACAGCCGGGAAGACAGCGCGCCGCTGGATTCTCCTGGCGTGCCCACAGATAAGGCTCGGCGTGCCGGCTGTGGCACGCGTGCCACGGGTTCGCCATCACTGGTCTAGGGTTTCATCTTTCAGTATTTATGACCTCATGTGCTTTTACAAAATGATTTTGCATTGTACAAAATAAAGTATTATTTAATTGAAGTGCATCTGTTTTCTTGTTGCTTTCAGGGAGGAGTACTGTTGCTTGTGTTGGCTTTATGTTTCAATGTTGGTTTCCACACAGCTTCCAGAAAGCTCTCTTTAGATATTGGTGGAGCCAAGCGTCTGCAGGCCTTGTCTCACCTTGTGTCTGTCATATTACTGTGCCCGTGGGTCATCGTCCTTGCTGCAACTACTGAGGTAATCACCTTCTCTATCTGCAGACACGTTGAGTTATGTGTTATACAAATGTCTAGATTGCTTCTGCTTGGCAGTATTGCATTAAGCTCAGTCCAAGAGACAAAAAGCAGAGCTATCTGTGTCTCATAACTGAATTGGCCCGCAGACTTTATTTCTTGTGTAATGTTATTTAATCATAGATCAAGTATTAGTCTTTCTTGGAACAGCAATGGCTCAAATTGTCGGGATGTGATTGACAATATACAGATCTAGAACCCATGGTCATCAACAATACTGATTTATGCTTGCGGCATTTTGAGGATGCAGTTAGTATTAACCACTTTACCTCCTATCTATAGCAGTTTTACTGCTACAGGGCGGCATTCCTGTGCAAAAATCACATAAATAAGCGTAATTTTGCACTTCCACATGGGGCGCACTCCACCGGAGAAAATCTTCAGCCTTGAACTGTCGCAGCACAAAACGATCTGCACGGCCCGGCAAGCAGTTGCTTGCTAGCACCCGCTGATCGTTGGTCATTAGCACTGTTGTGAATCCTGAATCGTTTCTCTCTGCAGAGCTGAGAACACGATCTATCACTTCCCATAGTAAAAGCACCACCTAGTGTACACCAAGCACATAGGTAGGCACAAACTTAATCCTTTGATCACCCTAGGTGCTAACCCCATCCTAGCCAGTGTCATTAGTACAGTGTCAATGCATAATATTTTTAGCACTGGTTCCCAAAAAGTGTCAATTAGTGTAAAAATGACCCGCTTCAAGTCGCTGATTGCTGCCATTACTAGTATGAAAATGTTTTTTTTTTTTTTTTTTTTAATTCCAGTACATGTACCATAGTTTGTAGATGCTATAACCTTTGCGCAAACAAATCAGTATACAATTATTGGGATTTTTTTACCAAAAATATGTAGCAGAATACATTTTGGTGTAAATGTTTTATAGCAGAAAATAAAAAGTATTGTGCTTTTTTCAAAATTGTCAGTCTTTTTTGTTTTTAGCGCAAAGGTAAAAACAGCAGAGGTGATCAAATACCACCAAAAGAAAGCTCTATTTGTGGTGAAAAAGAACATGAATTCCATTTGGGTACAGCATTGCATGACTGCGCTATTGTCAGTTAAAGTAACACAGCGCTGTATTGCAAAACATGGCCTGGACAGGAAGGGTGGATAAAACTTCTGGAGGGCAAGTGGTTAAAGTCATCACAAATCTGAATGAATCAAATTGAGCAAATGTTGAAAGATTGTTTTACATAGATTATGTTTAGTGAAAACTGCACAATGAAAGTTTTTATATGCAAATATTGACTTTTTTTCTTTGAAAATCAGCACCTCTCAAGCTTTTGTTTTTAACATTTAATAACACGGTGTTGGCTGATTTCTGCCAGTCACAGGCTGTCTCACACCCCTCCAGTGTCTTAGAATAAGAGGAAGGCGAAGCCTCCTTCAATCTAGATATATTATCCCACCCCCTTTGTGTTTAGCTGGTTAGCCGTCATTTACCACTAAGCATATGCCCACATGTGATAGAAGCGTGGGCTGCTCAGATGTGATAGGAAGAAAATGATCCACATAGAAACTCCCTGCAAACAGGGCTGCCAACACCGCTCTGCAAAATCCCCAGTTGCATTGGGGACATGGACAGAATGGGGAGATAGAGAACAGTAGGATCAACCAGATTTTTTGCAGAATATAGAAAATGAATCTCATAGTGGACTGAGTATGAACAACATGTAATACAGCATTTGATAGTGTGTGGTTTTTTTTTTTGTTTGTGGGGGTTTTTTTTTTTTTTTTTTTTCTTCTGTTTTTTTTTTTAATGATGTAGGTTTAGCGACACTTTAAGGTAAAAAAAACCTTAAGGCTTTAGAAGCACTTTAATTTATGGGTTAGCAGGATGAAGGAAAATGGTTACAGAATCCATTTTTGATTCAATTTAACGTTGATGGTGGATTTGTGTTTTAAAGGCCAATTGAAGTCACAAAAATGGACACTGGTTTAGATAGACATCGTACGAAAAAGACTTGGTTACATAGTTTTTCCACTTTTCTGTTACTGCAGTTGCAGTGTCTAAATATGACTGTGCCAAACAACAGGCACAGATTATGACCACACTGCCCAGTTCATTCTGTAATCTACCAAACCTGGTAAAGCACACCCCTCTTCTTACCCAACACAAAGGGGTTTATTTACTAGAGCTGGTTCACTCAGAATCGTGTGTACTTCTGCAAGGAAACCAATCAGGTTTTATTGCTAAAGCTTAGTTGAAAAAGCTGAGGTTAGAAATTGATTGGCTACCATGCACAGCTGCACCAGGGTCTGAGTGAACCAGCTTTAGTAAATAACCCCAAAATGTCTATGTTAGGAAACCTGTTAGGAGGAATGTGGCTGTTATGCATCTTTTCCAGCATGAAACTCTGCAGTGAAAGAATGGGAAGCACACACATAGGCATTTCCAAGCAAACATCTGTTAAAATGATAACATGCGGAGGTTCACTATAGAGAAGAACAAAGGTAGAAGACTTCAAATAGGGTTTAACTTTACATACTGACAATTGATTAACATTCTTAGGCGGAAAGGCTTGTATGTCACATAAACTTTGGGCTGGAATGGGTCTCCCTGAGCTACTCCATTCCAATCTGACCAATACAAAGCGCACAGTAAGCTAAACTACATGTATACCATAAGAGTATGATACAGTGGACCTTACACCCTCTTCGTACAGAGTAGTGCTTTGATTGCATTTCTGTGGCTGAAGGTGAAAGAAATAAAGATTCAGAGCAGAAAAAGAGAGACCATTCAGAGAAGCAGCAGGTTTAGCAGGAAAGGATGAAATAACAAAGACTCTTCCACAGTTTATTGCAATATTTCACAAGGGAGCATTTAGACCTGGTCAAGGTTGTGACTGTGGAACACAACCAACTAACATCTGGGAAATAGTGTTTTACTGCAGTAAAATATTATTATTGTATTGATATTAGTATCTGCATTAGTCATTTTTCCAATACTAATTGCCTATCCTTGCTCCATCTAACCTTTTGTTTAATATGTGTCTATTTCAGAGTAAAGTGGAGTCATGGTCTTCTCTCATAATGCCTTTCATCACCGTTATATTCTCGGTCATGATCCTGGATTTCTATGTGGAGTCTGTTTGCTCAGTTAAGATGGAAGTGTCAAAGTGTGCGCGCTATGGATATTTCCTGATAGTAATCAGTGCTCTGCTGCTGGGGAATTTCTGGACTCATCCTATCACAGACCAGCTGCGGGCCATGAATAAGCCCGCACACCAGCCTAGCACTGAACATGTCCTCTCTGGAGGAGTGGTGGTCAGCTCTATCTTTTTCCTCTTGTGTAAGTATTGTTTGAGAGTGGTTGGTGTCCTCAGAATTTTAACTAGTTAATTTAGTAGTAAAGTAAAGCCCTCCTAGAAACGTAGGTATTTACATGTCTCATCCATTAAATATCCCAGAAAGTTTCCATTCAGAATAGTGGGTGGGGTCATGCAAATCATTCCTTTGCAGTCCATTGCTACCGGGCATCCAGAAAGGCTAGTATATAGCACAGTCTAATATTGTAGAACCATTAATTTCAAACTGCATACAAATGTTTTGGGCTTGTTGGCCATCATAAGTGCAGTGTGTATAAACAACGGAGTAGTGTTTGATCACCAATGAGAGGGCATGGAGAGGAGGGATACAAATTTTCAGGAGATGTCACACCATTAGGTTCACACACAGTGAAAAAGTTAGGTTGCCCATAAATTATTATTTTGGTTTTTTTTTGTTTGTTTGTTTTTGTTTTTTGGCCAACAGGCTGGAAAAAAAAAAAAGAAATGAGGTGGATAGAGCAATCCTTCCGACTGGGACATTGTATTCTTATAGCATGTCTCTCCGCTTTCAGAGTACATTGATCAGTCAGCTAACTAATCGAGAACAATTTTCAAACAAGCCTGTTCGACAAAAGTTGATTGACTTCTCTCAAACAGGCACAGCCACACATGGATAGAAATGGGCTAGTCCCTGCTGAACCAGCTAACT
This sequence comes from Staurois parvus, assembly GCF_062004578.1. NCBI lineage: Eukaryota > Metazoa > Chordata > Amphibia > Anura > Ranidae > Staurois > Staurois parvus. The sequence continues at coordinate 7,755,280 of NW_028318510.1, forward strand.
TTTGATCCATCTATGGATTTTTTTAATTATTTTTTATTTTTTTTTACCTGTGGTAAGAATTAATGCAGTATTAAACCCTAAAGCAAACATTTATTATATTGCAGCTTACCAACTTCTAGATGTAATGGCTACATAAATTTTTTTTTTAAACTGGTGATCTGTCCAGTAAGTCTGATGTTCTTCAACAGAACAAGCCACTCTGAAAATGTAGCAGTTACAGGGTTGAGACAAACAATTTACTACTGACAAGTGTACAATAATCAGCTTTTGTTTGTGTCAAACCTTTATCGCAAAAAGGGAAAAAAATGCTGTAAGTGCCTATAAAGTGTTAGCTGGAGTTCAGCATTAATTTGTTAGTACATTTAACAATCCCCTCCACCTAGAATGACAATGAAATCTGTTCCATGTGTTGTCAGGTTGTGTTGTTGCTTTCCTGAGACATTTTCTTGATTGCTATTCATTTTTGTGAACTGAATGCATGTCTAATGCAGATACTGTATGATGTTCAGCCAAACCAACCAACATGGAAGACTGGATAGATCCAGCTAACCAGTTCATTACAAAAAGATTTTTGCTGGCAATTTACTTTTTATTGTTAAAAAAAAACAAAGCTTACTTTTTTGTTCCTGGTTTCTTAAACGTTTCTGCTGGTCCTTACACTAAGAATTGGTGGCCCTAAAATTCATTATTTGGGCCTCTACTGACTATGATTTTTAGGTGAACTGGGCAGCACAGTGGCTTAGTGGTTCCAAAACGGCAACTACAATTTCTGATAACATATGTAAACAATACTGTAAGTGGCTTTTATTATTGAGCAGTTGTTATACATATATACAGATTTGTTTTACAGTTCAGTTATTTATGTGTTTCATTTAACAGCTGCAAGCATCCTATCTTCGGCATCCAGGAAGGGCCAGAAGGGCACCCTTGTTGGTTATTCTCCGGAAGGGACACCTCTGTACACCTTTATGGGTGATGCCCTGCACAGCACTTCCCCATCTATGCCTAGGTTTATTAAGGATTCACTCAAACAAATACTCGAAGAATACGACTCCAGGCAGATCTTCTACTTTCTATGTCTAAACCTGGTAGGTGTACTGGTTTACATGTGACAGGAGCTACCTGTATTTAAAAATCACTTGCAGTCTACATGGTAATCTCCCAGCTGCTTCTGAACTCTCATAAGGTGTTTTCCTTCCTCCTTTCTCCCCTGGTTTTAATGGGCCAGTGTAGTGGTAATTTGTTGCTACCAGTAAGTCTGACCATATTTAATCTAATGAGCTGTGCTAAAGACATTAAGGTCCTATATTAAAACTTTTAAGATCTTGCTAGAGGAATATTCTTCTCCACAGCATTTTTTCTTCCAATACTTGCAAGTGAGTCTTGCTATACAAACCCAACCGTACAGCTCATATCTATCCTGCTCTTGATCTCCCCCCTGATCGCTATGATAGTGCAGACAGGTGGCATTGGAGAGGTTTCATTGCAATAATCTATAATGCCATTCTCTTCACAAGACATACCAACTGTGCAGCAAATAGTGACACAAAATGGCAAAAAGATGTAGGTACCCTGAAAGCTGAGAAATGGTCTGCAGCACTTGAATCCATACCCCTGACCTCAATGTCTCCATCTCATTCTGTTTGTGTATATTGTCTAACATACCCCAAAGGAAATATTTAATTTTGTGTGCATCTCTTCCCCTGACTGAACTAGATGCAGTGTGGATGTGGAGATGCCCAAAGCTTTTTAGATATCCGTAATCAATATTTGAATCAATTAATTACATTTTTGCATTGACTTTACTGTTAGACCCAAAAATAGGGATTCTTGGTATTCTACCCGACAATGTAAAGTTCGATCAGCTTCATGAGCCTATTGCTAGGTTGGTCTTTATAGTGGTATATTGGCCCAAAAATGGACCGATGACCAATGGAAGTCTTTATTAGAGATAGAAAAACATATTAAGTTTTATGCCCACAAAAAATTTAGCGAGTTTGGGAGGTCTGGTTAACCCAGGCACACTCCCTCCAGACTCATTCTGATACAAATCGTGCCCTAGGGCACACCGATCTCGAAGAATGATCTTTATGGACTAGGAATTACACTGACTATGCAGGTGAATATGTTTGTATTTAAATGTACTGACCATAATATTTATTTATTTTAGGTACTTATATAGGGCTGTCAATTTACGCAGCGCTTTACATATATATATTGTACATTCACATCAGTCCCTAACCCTCAAGGGGTGTACAATCTAAGGTCCCTAACTTACATTCATACATACTGGGGCCAATTTGGACAGGAATCAATTAACCTACCAGCATGTCTTTGGGAGTATCTGAGGTTATATTCAAACACTCTTATTCACAATATTGGTATTGAAAGCGGTATTTTGGAACTTTGACCAAGTTGACATATGTGAGGGAGGACTGGTGTTCAAACTATAATGTTAAAGGGTGGAATACCTCTTATAACACCATTATGTTATTTTTCTTCCTGGATAGCAACTAAAAAACTAAACATTTATGGTATCCAAGAGGGAGGGAGGTTGAGATGACTGTCTTTGTTGTCTACTGATTGAGAAGTTATTTCTATTGTAACAATTGTTGTAATGTGAGGTATGTACTGTCATTTTCTTCTCTGTAGTATCTAACAAAAAAAAAAGCAATTTTTTTTTTGTCTTTGTTTCAAAAGTTACCTGAATAAAAAGACATTGGGAACAGGCTTGTGCTGTTGCTTATAAACAAGCTGTTGACCCAAAGGCACAGATAAGTCATATATAGATGGTGGGATCTAAGTTGGATATCCTCCTACTTGGGTACTACTTATAAGCAGTAACATTACCTAGAGATCTATTCTTAAGTAACTGTAAATTTAACAGATTTGAATTCAAGTGTTGTCATCTCTTAGGCCTTGTGCACAATGGGCATAAAAAAAAAAACAAATAAATTAATATTTTGGCCAATGGAATCCATTAACGTCCAAACGCTTGACACAGCTAAACATGTGCAATACACAACTTTAGGCCCGCTTTTTAACCAGTGTTTCTCCTGCCAAGAGCTCTGGCGTTCAGAGGAGAAAAGTAAATACCCAGCGTGGATGAAGTCTTAAGGTTTGAGTTTTGAGGCCAAGGCAACAAATTAAGGGGTTGTTTTGGACAGAAAAATTACCTACTGGAACTTGTTATTCCCCTATGTCAGAAAAATAGGCAAAATCCTTAAATTAAAATAAATGGGCTGTCTTAATGCACCAAACGTTGAACATGCAACATGAATGGACCCTAAACCTTGCTCTTTCCTAGTGCTAAGCCTTGCTTTATTATTCAAGTGACAAATGCTAAAGCCTCTACTGCCAACTGAAGCTCTGGCACTTGAACTTTGAATGCCAGACGTAGGGCTTGGCACCATGGGCTTATTGCTGATTTAGGCCAAAGGAATCTAGCTTAGACCTAGTAAGATCCTGTGGTCTCTACAGGGACTGAAGGATTCACTTGAAGACTAGCACCTTAAGTTGCTGCATCTGAGTATAATTTTTACCTTGTAAATGTTATAGGCCAGGTCAGGTTCACCTTACAGCTATTGTGAGCCATAAAGTCATGGGTGCTTAGTGCTTATAGTATATTGTTACTGTATTTTATTAACTGTATCCTTTTCGCAAAGTAATACAGGATCAATATTTAGCATTTTTTTAAATTGGACTTTTGTCTTTTTAAGGCCTCATGCACAATGGACGTTTTTAAAGCTGTTCTTCGGGGCATGTTTTTTTTTTTTTTTCCCCTGCTTGTAAACACCCCTGCAATTTAGCCTATGTGTCCATGCACACATAGGCGTTTAGAGGCAGAAAAAAACCCACTGCCAGCATGTCCAGGAACAGCAACATTATTGTAGAACATCTTGTCTAAATGTGCGTTTGGTGCTTGAGTGTTAACTCATTGCAATAGCCAGAATAAATTATTTTGGCAAATTAAATGAATTCACACCCAAGCGTTGACGCGCCTAAACATGCCTAAAAACATTACTTACATGCATTTACAAATATCACTTTTTTTTTCCTGACAAAACACCATTGCCAAAAGGAAAGGTGTTAGGAGAGAGAGCAAAAATGTCCAGTGTGCACTAAGCCTAAGCTGGATGATAACGAAGCTTTGGAGCTTCCATCCTACCATATATAAAATCAGATTACCTACCCGAATGGCCTGTTCTTCAGTGTGGAACTAAATCTCTGCTTTTATTTCAGGCATTTACTTTTGTGGAGCTGTTCTATGGTGTGTGGACAAATAGTCTAGGGCTGCTTTCTGATGGATTCCACATGTTGTTTGACTGCTCTGCTCTAGTCATGGGACTTATTGCTGCATTAATGACTCGGTGGAAGGCAACTCGGATCTTCTCTTATGGGTAAGCAAGTGCATATATGGAAAGCTTTGGCAAATCCCAGGTTCCAGTCAGCCAATTTATATTTGAGAATTTGTTACTTTTGTCAGGGGAAGAAAAGTTTATCATCAATGCACAAGTTATATGATTTATACCAGGAGTCTCCAAACTTTCTAAAGAAAGGGCCAGTTTACTGTCCTTCAGACTTTGGGGGGGCCGGACTGTGCCCAGTGGGGGTAAACAATGCTCAATCTTTAGTATTAGGGGGAGAAATAGTTGGTGTCAGTGGGAGAAAAGTGCCTCTTTTTTGTTGCCAGTAGCAGGAATTATGTCCCATTGTTTGTGTCAGTGGCAGGAATTATTATTATTATACAGGAGTTATATAACAGTTTGCTCAGCGCTTTACAATATAACAGAAGACAATACAGCAACAATACAAGAGGGATAGGAGGGCCCTGCTCCTTGGAGCTTACAATCTAGAAGGTTAATACCCCATTGTTTGCGTCAGTGGCAGGAATAATGCCTCAAGGGCCGGATAAAGGCATGCAAAGGGCCACATCTGGAGATCATTGATTATATACAATAACGTAAATGAACCCTTGACATTTCTCCAAAATTACAAAGCTAAATTCCATATATATATATATATATATATATATATATATATATATATATATATATATATATATATATATTTATTTTTTTTTTTACATTTTAAAAACAACAAAACCATTGAGTTTATACAGTATCACAATTATTAAATTGATAAATGGGTTTTTACATAGCACTAGCATAAGTACCTGAAACGGTTTTGACTTTTGTAATCCCCTGTATAAGAGTGCTCACAGTAAAAGAGCAAGTGGTAGCTTCAATCTCAGCTTTCTGCTTCACACAGCACATGTGAACATGCTTACAGAAGGGGAGGTCTTAGTGAAGAGCTGCCTGAGCGACCCCTACAGGAAGTTGTCACTGCACACTGCCAATCATAAGCAGCCAAAGCATGCCCTGACCTTAAGCCGCAGTTACTTCTAATTGGCAGTGCACAGTGACCGCTTCCTGGCAGGATATCTCAGGCAGGTTTAGACTCTGATCCAAATACACTTAAATGTATCTCTGGTAACACCCCATCAAGTGTGGTGCTGCCCTTTTTATCATCCAGCTACAGGTTGGGATGAATCCAGGACCATGACCTAAAGTGTAATTAAAAGCAAAACATTTTTTAGATTTGGATAGAGTGGTGAGGGAGGGGTTAGAACCCTTGTCAGGTTTTTACTGCTGTCTGTGTCTCTATTAGGGCTCGTTCACACTTGACTGTTTTACCAACGCTTGCCAAACACCCCTATAGCGTTTGGCAAGCGCTGGTCCGGCGTTTGCGGAACGTTTTTTAATGCTCCGCAAACGCCGCATGCGCGGTTTAGCGGCGGTTGCTAGGCGTTTGCCGAGCATTAAAAACACCCCACAAACGCCTATAATGAAGTTTGAATGGTGTTACCGCTTTGCAAATGCCCCGCAACCGCAGCACCATAGACTAGAATAGGAGGCTTCAACACCTCCTGACTCGACCAGAGGCGTTCATTTTGCCACGACGCTAACGCTCCCGTTAGAACAGCACCATGTGCTGCAATGTGCAGAATTGTCAGAGGCGTTTGGGAAGCGGTAAAAACGCTTCCCAAACGCCTCTCTGCCGCCTGCACACAACGCTAGTGTGAACGTAGCCTTATTGAGGCGAGGCTCTCTCTTCTAATCACCAGTGTCACTGGGAATGAAAGTGAGGGTAGGTCCAAAAAGTTTAGTTGGCACACCTCTCACTTCTTTTGTGTCCAGGACAGGAAGTGAAAAGGAAATCTCCTTACTACTGAGACACCGATGACAAAAAAAAAAAACTGCAACAATCTTGCCCTCCCCTACTTTATCAAAAAGTGTTTGCCTTTTGAGAGATATATATGTATGTATGTATGTATGTATGTCAGGAAGACATGCATAATCGTATGCATTCCAGCCCCGCAGGCAAAACATGCTGCTCTTTTCAGACATGCGTGGGTGCCATTAATTTTTAAAGGCACCCCCACATATTGGAAAACGTTTTGCATGTGTAAAACCACATGGTGCCATAGCACCATGTAGTTCTGTTTGGCTGCGTTTTAAAGACCCCAACTTTCCTACAGGTACATCAACCCATTCAAATGAATAGGCTGCTGTGCCTATGCAAACACCCCCACATAGACATGCACTGATGTGAACCTACATTAACTGCAGTATAGTGTGCCGGAAGATTGAGGATCAGGTTGAGCTGTCTGACAGGGGTGTCTGGCTCGCTATGCTAGCTTTGCAGAATTGCCAATCCTTTGACAGGTGAAACAGTGCACGCATATTGGTTTCAGTTGTGCTTTGTAGCTGTTTGCCCAGATATTCAAAAAGAGGAGCTCTGAATTTGTTTTCTGTGATGTCTTGTTACTTAAAACGGACTATACATCCAAATACAAACGCAACTTATGCAATACTACTCAATGCTTATTTAGTACTACTATAATCACAGGGGAAGATCAGTGATGTCTGTGATGGGATTAATGTGGTTTTTGTCATATACCATTTTAGGTATGGCCGTGTGGAAATACTGTCAGGATTCATTAACGGTCTGTTTCTGGTGGTGATAGCATTCTTTGTGTTTATTGAGGCTATAGCAAGAATCTTTGATCCTCCAGACATCAATACAGATATGTTAACAGTAAGTACTACCTAAAAACAAACCATTAATAGATTTGTGCATCTCACCAATAACAAGTGGGGAGACATCTGCCTAACTTTAGAATTGTCACCATAGCGTTGACATCTCCAGTATTTTCTTTCTAACTGTGTGTGGGAGGTGTGGACGATGACACACCGATTGTCCTTTAACCACTTCCAGACCAGTGACATACCCATATGTTGTTGGCCTTCAAGGGGGTATACTGGGATGACACCCGCAGCCACAGGCATCATCCCGGTACCTTTTTTTTTTAGAGCCGACGGCAGGCTCTCTTGTAAGAGCAATCCTAGCGGCTAACTAGTCACTATATAGTTTACAAGCAGTGATAGGAGATGTTAATAACCCCCCCCCCCCCCTTTTCCTTCCAGGGCTTTTTCAGGGTTTTCCATCCCGCTGGGACCAGCTGATGTAAGGTGATCATAGATGCAAAGACCATAACCATATGTCATAGGAAACCAGAAGCAATGAGCATTCATCACTTCTGGTTTCCCTGGATGTAAACTGTGCCGTTTTTAAAAAATGACCAGCATTTGATCACACCAATCTTGGTATGATCAATTGCTTTTAAGGGCATAGGAGGGATCTGGGGTCTTACAGACCTCTCCATAAAAGAGTACCTGTCGCTTGCTGTCAGAAGGGATGTTTACATTCTTTGTGACAGCAATAAAAGTGATCACAAAAACTTTTTAAGTGATCGTGTAAGAAAAATAATTTGTAAAAAATGTAAAGCTCCTCCTTCCCTCTGTGCTCGCACGCAAACAGCGATTGTCCCACACGTGAGGTATCACCGCAGACATCAGAAGAAGAAGGAATTTATTTTATCGAGTCTACTTTATGCTGTTGTAGTGCTTTTAAATAAAGTACAGCATGCTGAATTTTCACACCTGAATTTATGTGAACACACCAGAAATACATGTTTGTTTTGCATACTTTGCTTACTTATCAAGAGTGTAGAGCCAGTGCCATTTATTGTTATGGTTTTCATAAATCATCCTGTGTCTTCCTGTTACTTTTACTGATCCTTATTTTTTTTTCTTTTCTTCTTGTCTTACAGCCAGTTTCGGTTGGAGGTCTGCTGGTTAACCTTGTTGGTATCTGTGCCTTTAGCCACGCCCACTCCCATGGTGGTTCAAGAGGTGGATGTTCCTCTCATGAATCCCACGCCCACTCTCACCATGGCCACGGGCACAGTCATGGACATGGGCATTCACATGGTGATCATGGGCATACTCACAATCATGGACATTCCCATGGATCTGGTGGAGGCATGAATGCCAACATGCGTGGTAGGTATATGGTCATGGAAGCACTGAGCACTTTAAAAAAATTGTAGGACACAATTGTACTTTTTGCATATAAGGTGTTCCTGAATACTTCAGACAAATTTGCTAAGTTGTCTCAGATGATTTTCAAGATCTGGACGTTTTTGTAATCTTTATTAAAAAAAAAGTTTAGTTGTACAGTTCTCAGTACCTACCATAAATGAAAGCTTACTTCAGACAAACACATATAATTAAAGCAGCATTAAACCAAAAAATGTAACATATTGCAGCTTACCAATCATCAGATGTGGTGGTTGCATTAGTTTTCTTTCCCTCTGTTTTCACCTGGTGCTCTGGCCAGTAACACACCTCCTGTATTAGAGTGCCCCCACTGAATGAAGGCGCACAGGGGGTACTTTTTGGATAGAAACATTGTTCATCTTGGGTGAGAAGAGTGTTAGATGGAGTAGTAGATAACACATTGAAGCCAAACTACAGCTAACATTTTATAAGCAGTTAGAGCAGTTTTTTTTCTATTGGGATAAATGTTTTCAATAAATAGCTGATCATTGAAGCACCCCTATCATTGGTTAATGGCTTGCCTCAATAACTGAAACAAAGCCTAAAAAGAAAACTAATGCAGCCACCACATCTACGAATTAGTAAACTGCAATATGTCTGCTTTTGGGCTTAATGCTGCTTTAAACCACATATGTGTGAACTGTTTACCTGCCAAAGAATTTGTAAATCAATGCAGCCAGATGATCCACGTACCTCCGCCTGACCGCACAGCCAGGTCCTGGAACCCCTGTAGAGTACACTACAGTTAGGATGTATATCCTAGCCCTGGACCCATTTTGTCCTTTGGACAATGAAGGTGCACACTGCTGTGGTCATCTCTCTGTTCCCCTCTCATACTAGAATGTTGATCAATAGCACTGTGCAACACAGGCCATCTTCCACTCTGAAGGCTGATCTTACAGATGTGCAGTATAGCATTCAATGTCTGGATCGCAGAGTACAGATGACACTCTGTAAAATACCATGCAGCAAGGGGTGGAAGTAAAAGTTTTAATGAAAAGTATAGATACATACAAAATTACATATACCAACTTGGAAATCCAACATATAACGTGTCATTGTTTCCAGTTCATTAACTTCTATCTAACCTCTTGTTTTGCCATCCAGGTGTGTTCCTCCATGTACTGGCTGACACTCTAGGCAGTGTGGGTGTGATAGTCTCCACCATTCTGATTCGGCAGTTTGGTTGGCTCATTGCTGATCCTCTCTGCTCTCTCTTCATTGCTATTCTGATATTTGGAAGTGTCATCCCTCTGCTGAAAGATGCCTGCCAGGTGATCCTCCTTCGAATCCCTCCAGAAATAGAGAAAGGAATAAACATCGCCCTGGAGAAGGTAAGACTGGATGGAGTTCTGGGGAGGTGGGCTGGAGGGGAATTTGGCATATATTGGTTTGCTATTGCAGTTGGCCTGTGCCTTCCCAATGAGAACATAGAGCTGGACACTTTCATCAAGGTCACCCATTTGGTTTTATTTACAATGGGGTTTTTATATTTCAGTAACTCCCCACAGCTGGTAGTCCAATGTTTTGCTATTCTAAGAAACATCTCCAATTGGATGAAAGGACAACTGTTTCTATAACCCATCCCATCCCTTTGTTCCAAATACACTGGAAAATTAAAAGGAAAAAATAATTTGCTATGGGCAACACCTTATAAATTCATACTGCTAAGTCTAGTTCTACAGATATGTGGTGCAGGAAACGCATTGATTCCTGTGCTCTCCCTGCATCGCTATCGCACTTTGTTTTGCAATCAGCGACGGGTGTCAGAACAAGGATATTGACACCCCAAACACATGCATTTGCCTGCACCTGATTGCATAATACAAAACAACCATGCAAGCCAGTTGCAGTGTGGCTTTGAATGGGCTCAGATCGCACTGCACTGAATCGCATGTGAATCGCACATAAAAGCTAGGTGCTAGAGCCGCGTTTTGCGTGAGCACAGCAGCCCATTTATTTGAATGGGCTGCCATGCCTCCTGAATTACAGAAAAAAGGTCCCTGCAGCATTTTACAAATTGCAGCCCGCATTGGAACCGCAAGTGCAGTACAGCACAGTTCCCCGTGTGGGAGCATTGACAGCACCCATACACAGCTCCTGCTTTTTTCTGTGCAGGTGATTGCGGCTGTGAAAACAGGTGCATTTCCACAGCTGTAATCACCAGCACATATGTGAACCTAGAGGAATGCTGTGCTGTACCTGTGCAATTCACATGCAAGCTATAGTGTGAACCAGGGCTAAATGAGGCTTTGGGCTTGTGTCCATGGTATGCGTTTTGACTCCATTTTGGGGATGCTTCTGAGATGAGTTAAAATTCAATGACAGGTGCATTTGAACTGCTTTAAAGCCTAGCTCCAGGCAAAAAATGATCCTCCTCTAATCCATTCACATTGTTGTTTTTTTTTTTTCTTTTAATCCTCGAACCCATTCGGGTATCACATTGTATTGTTATTGTACTGTCGCATGTTCTGTCCCCCTTTGTAATATACAGCGCTGAGCAAACTGTTGGCGCTTTATAAATACTGTATAATAATAATAATCCTGATGAAGCCAGTTATAGTCATCTAAATTGTGTCACTCAACTATGGCTCATGATAGGTGAAAGAGGGTATTTCGATTTTTTTCTATTTTTTTTTTCATGCTAGCGATCAGTTAGAGGTGGTGGGATGGAATTAAATTTTAAACCCCGGAGATGGGTTTGAAGCATTTTTTTTGCATTCCTATAGACTTGTATAACAGGAGAAGCAGTAAGCAAACATAAGCCCATCTGCACTGGGCCTTACTGTGTTTCTGAATAGCTTTTATTACAGCTGACCACTAGAGGGTGCTAGGGTGCTGCAGACACTGCATAAATATTCATGGTTTTCACACAAGAGGTTTGCTGCTTTACACCAATTGGCCATGTTTAAAGACCAATTTCAGGCAAAAAAAAAAAACAAATTCTAATGCAGTTGGGCTGTGCCCGCACGCATGGGTCAACTGTTCATTTTGTCTAGGGGTGAGGAAGGAGCTTATACTCACCTGATCCTTTGTTCCATTGGAAAGCGGCGCTCCCCCACAGTCCAGCGGTGGGCTGCTCCTGGTCTATGGAGGCTGCTTGATGATGTCAGGAACAGTCCACAACTCAAGACTGCTGGAGCACAGGGGTGCCGAATCGGTCCTGTGCTTGAAGGATTGGAGGATTAGGCAAGTATATCTCCTTTTTCACCTAGACCGCATGGGCACAGCTCCACTGCATGGGAAAACTTAAATTTTTTTGCACAGAAACAGGCTTTAATGCATGCAAGTTTTACATATATTTTAAGAACATATTTTCATATTTCTGTGCTGTAGATGCATTGACTGTAAAATGAAGGCAAAAGCAAAAATGCTGCAAGTAATTTCCATAGTAAGATTAAAAAAAAGGACTTCTCTCTCTCTCTCTCTCTCTCTCAGATATCGAAGGTTGATGGTCTTATATCTTATCGGGATCCTCATTTTTGGCGTCACTCTGCTTCAATTATTGCAGGGACTATCCATGTACAAGTGATGTCTGATGTTGTGGAGCAGAGAATCATCCAACAGGTAAAGCCCCATGGACCATTAAGTAGTGGTTACACATTGGGTGGGATGTTTTCTTTCCTCCCTGTACACATAAATATGCACAGTTTTATTTTAGTGATGTACTGGCTGATAACATTTTCCTAACAAAGATCTCCAGATCTTTTACTGCTAAGGTACTTCTTACAGTCCCACTTTATAAAACAGCGGTATAGCTGAAGTCTTTTGGGATGTTAAGCACAGTGCTGGGGTTTGTTGGTGGCTCTACCTTTTAGGATTGGGCAATTATATTCCTGCCTCCCTTGCATTCAGTTTCATCCTAGCCATTACATTTTATCTATTTCCCTTTGTCTACATTTGAATTTCTTTGACTTGCTGGATTTTTTGCTTTTATACATTACTGAGGTACGGCGTGAGTATGCAGTTTATTAACACTCATGAATGATATAAAGACCCGGGTCTTCCCCAGACAACAGTAAAAACCTTTTTATTATTGTGGGTATACATCATGTTTTTCAATATGGAAAAAGTGTTGTGAAACTAAAATGTGCAGAATCCAATATAAATGTGCAAGAAAAAAAAATGTCATAAAAAAGATTAAAACATTTTTTATTTAAAAAACAAAAATTGCACATTTATATTGGATTATACACATTTTAGTTGCACTACACTTTTTCCATAATCATTTTTATTGGTGTCTGAACACACAATAGCGAGGAGCTGCAACATAATATATATGGTTTTTGATATATATTCGGCTTAGCGCATAGGTTTCCATTTGTATGGTTTATTGGGGTGTTCCATACTGACCTATACAGTAAGTGGGATTTTTTTTATGGGTTAGGATATTTTTTTTTGTTTGTTTTTTAATTTGTAAATTAAATTTTGATACTTATTTGTGCAATGGCTCACTTTAGGGTTTTTTTTCCTTTGTTTTGGCTGTGCACAACTTTTATATTAAGTTTTACTACTGCCATAACCTTTGCCCTTTTCTCTGTTAGGTAACTGCAATACTGAAAGATGCTGGAGTCAATAACCTTACTATCCAAGTGGAGAAAGAGGCCTACTTCCAACATATGTCTGGCCTTAGCACAGGGTTCCAAGAAGTCTTGGTCATGACACAACAGATGGACACCATAAAATATTACAAGGATGGGACGTATATCATGTGATTGGCACCTTTTCCGCTCAGTATTCTTCCTGTGTTTTGTCAAGGGAAACCTTCAAACTTTAACTTCAGTGTACAGAAATGAAACGTATAAATTTGGATTTTATACTTCACCTCTATTCTTATCTTTATTGAGACTGAATCAAGATGTTTTTATACAATGTTATAAAATGACTTCTGCCTTTAGTTCTTTATGGACATCTGGAACACAGAGGAGGTACTCTATTTTGTGCTATCAGATATAAATATTGTTCATGGTCTGAATGGAGTAGTAGGACAATAATCTATCATTCCTTTTATTATTTTATTTTTCTTTCTTGCCCCTCCAGAGAGTGGATTTGTTCTAAATTGTGCACAACAGAGCAGATCTTTTTAATATAATTAAAATGGATAGGGACATTTTATGTGTTTGAAATATATGGATCTAATATATGTTGCCTTCTCTTACCTCCATCGTCTTGCTATGGGTTTTCCTGTAGGTAATGGTGTATTAATTTACTTTAAAAAAAAAAAATCCTAGGGTTGGTACTTAAGGCCCAACCGTACCATCTAGAAAAATTGAATAATTAAACTCCAGGTGAAGAAAATGGTACTCCTGTGAAGTCTTAGGCTTCATTCACGGGGGAGCTTACACCTGTAGTCTGTGATCGGATCATGTCTTTAAGCAGTTGGAGCCATCAGGTACTGCCTACAATTAGTCCATTCATGTCTATGGAGATACAGCAGTTGTTTAGACACTGTCAATCATCCCAATCTGACAGCCGTTCTGTGTCGGTGAACCCACTGCATTCCTGTTGACATGAATGGACTGCCTGCACATGGTACTGGTGGCTTCAGCTGCTTAAAGACATGGCCTATTCACGTACTACCGGTGTAAGCGCTCCTGTGAATGAGGCTTTAATGTTTTTTCACTTGTACATGATCTCAAGCATGTGTTGCAAAGTGTGTGCCCAGCAAGAAAGCTGTGGAGAGGACTACACTGCTCTGTGTGGAAGTGGTGTTCTCTAGAAGAGTCCAAAGTGCCCCCCTTCCTGAGCTAGAGCTAGGCAATCCCAAAACGTGCGCTCCTGACCGATTGCCTAGATTTTAGTGTGCGGTTGAGGAGTGTCAGACTGCTGTTGTCTGTTTGGAAGCAGTGGTCTCTCTACAGTGGTTTGAGACAACCTCTGCTGAGTCAGAGCATGTGCTGTATAATCAGCAGAACTCCTGCTCCCTGATGATTGCATAGCTTTAGCTCAGTCTGGGGCATATGAAACCACTGCAGAGACATAGCTGTTATCATACGATGTATTGATGCCTCTCGGCAGCCTGTTCACCGAAGACAGACTGCTGTAGGTGCTTAAGATTATTTTCATGCAATGAACAAGTAAAAGTTTGCAGGATTCATATTTTGAGAACCCTGATTTTAATTTTCATGTTGGTGGCACCAGCACTTCTTAAAATGTTGCACCAAGGTCAAGTAGTGGTACACCCCTCTGCATCCCACAATGCAAAGAAGAGGGTGCAGCATCTCATCCAACTAATGAAAGGGGCCCGTGTTATATTATAGAAAGGTGCCCACACTGCATTGAATCAACGCAAACTTTTATAAAAGGTGACCTGGGTTGGAGGCCTTCTACAGCAACATATATAAAATAAAAAAAAAAGCTAAGAATACTCGGAACAGCTTGTGGCTACAGCTAATTTGGAAGTTGTTTTCTTGCCAGATACTACTGCCAGCTCTGATCTTCAGCTCTGCAGGTCTGAGTTCCAGGTTCCGGCACACATACAGTGCAGGATCTTGTCCTTTATGCTCCCCTTTCTTACCCCTTCATCCATCCCTGTAATGTCTGGGGTCTATTCACAGAATACAAGGTGTTCTGTGATTGGACAAAGGGAAAGGAAGGTGAATTAATTACCAGCCTCCCCCTTGTCCAATTACAGATTTACCTGTTTTCTGTGAAAGGAATACAAGATGTTTTATGAATGGAGGGGGAAGTGATTAAACAACACTATACTTCACTGTACAAAGGCTGGTACTCAGAGAACTTCACCACCAGAATGTGTGTTATGGTCTATTTGGTTGCCATTCAGAATGAATGACACAGCAATAGCAGCCTCGGTGCATTACTACTTAGCAGCAAAATGCACCTTTTTCTGCATATTACTACAATGCATTGTGTGCAGTGACCCTTAACTGTTGGCAGGCTTTTATAAAGCTTCAAGAAGCAATACTGCTTTCTGAAACCAATTTTTTATTTATTTATTTATTTTTTTAAGATTACAGCACTTCCAATGAAAATTGTATTCAACTCTCCCAGACTGAACTAGAAGGGTGTATTTAAGGAAAGGTTTTTTGTTTTTGTTTTTGCTTCCCCATCAAAAATATATATTCCAACATTGACCTCAGATGATTATTTCCTTGTGCTGTGACCTACACCAGGTCAAGTGACTTTCCACTAGCCTGGGTACTGAAGAACTGCGCAATACTGGGTATGCTTATTTCCCTGCCATACATTATCAAGGCCAGCCTGTATGTCTGTTTATTATGATCTTCTGTATGTTACTGTAAATGCAATGTTAACTCAAGAAGGTAAGTTATATACATTGTAAATGGGCAGATGAAACCGGTAACTATAGAACGGTACATTAGTAGTCAATGTGTACTAAGGCTGTTCCTTACACTATCATTGGTAATTATGTTTAGCAATGACTCTTTAAGCTGATGACCATACATGAAACTTATCAGGAACTGTTAGTAAGGAAAAAAAAAGTGTGATAATCACATTATGGCAAAAAGCACGTACATTTGCTCTTTATTTAATTTAATATGCAGTGCTTTACACACATACTGTATGTTCACATCAGTCCCTGCCCTCATTATGTTGCCCATGGTAGGCTTACCTGCCAAAGGGACCCCTGCAGTGCTGCTACATCTTCTTCCAGGTTTTGGGATTTTAACCACTCTTGATTGGTTAATTCATTCCAGCAGATGTTGGGAGTGCATGGTTCAGTGTACAATTAGAAAAACATTGTTGACATAAAGGTAAAATGTATTTTCTTTTTTTTTTCTTTTTGAATCTTTTCCACAATAGAAATCTGCCTGTTTTTTTGTTTTTATAGGATTTGGCTGCTGGTCCTCTGAAGTCAAGCTTATTTATACAGCCTTCACAGAGTGAATATAGCATAGTTTTGCAGAAAATGTTGCAATAATGATGTGTAAGGCCAATTTAAAGAATAGGTGTACCGTTCAGATGAGTTATTTGTACTCCTTAAACTTGTTTGGTTAAATACCAGCAGCAGTAGTCCTGAAAAATCTATTTCTCCTGTACATGGTGGAAGTTGCTGAAATCTCTGGAAGAAAAAAAACATGAAATAAGGCATCTCTTTAGTGCAAGCTGTTTGTTTAGAAAGTTTGGAGACCCCCTGGTATAAAACAAAGGGCCAGACTGTGGCCATTGGGAGTAGAAAAGGTCCTGACATCAGTGAGAAAAATAAAATGCCCCATCTTTGATGTCAGTAGGAGGAATTGTGCCCCTTCATTGGTGTCAGTGGTGAGGAATGATGTCCCATTGTTGGTATCAGTGGATGAAATAGTGCCCCAAGGGCCAGACAAAAGCAAGCAAAGGGGCGCATTTGGCCCTTAGGCCACAGTTTGGAGACCACTGGTTTATACCATGAAGCCCATAGATAATAGCTGCCAGGTAAACCTGATTCCCAGAATAAACATGCTTACTTTTTAGTATATTATGCTTTTTACAAATTGTGCTCCAATATTGTATTGGAGGAATACTGTAAGCTAGGAGCTGAGTAAGCAAATTCTGTACTCATTTAGCCTGGGTTCACATATATGCGGTGCGGTATATTGCAAGTTATTCGCACAGGAACCGCACTGCATTCCTGTGCAAATCACATGCGATTTGTGTGCAGTGCGATTGGAGCCATACATTTTGTATGGCTCTAATCATACTGCACCCGCACTAAAAAGGTGCAGGACCCTTTTTTGGGTCTGCACTAGAATCTGTTCGCATGTGTATGCACACCTATGTGATCCGATTCTGCAAAATGCACCACGTTGTTAACATACACCCCCGCAGTGGTTTGCATGAACGGGGTGCGATTGTGATGCGGTGCGGAATTTGCATTGCAAAAGCTGCAAATTCCGCACCGCATCAGTGTGAACCAGGGCTTAAAGGGTTGCTGAGGATGCTTTATCAGCACAGTTTAAACTGTCAGCTCAGAATCATTGGGAGAGCTCTCAGGGGACAGAAGCAGAAAGATAATAGTCATTTGCAAGCTTACTTGATTTGCTTTTTATGTTTTAAAAGGGTAAGTGCACATTTAAATAAATAAATAATTAAAGTATATGTTTTAGTGCTATCCCTCTGCCACCGTAGATATCCTCTATCCTGTGGTCCTGTAGAAGTCCCTACATAGCCATGGCCAGCGTAATGAAAATAATGCCCATGTGCAGAGGCTCTATAGGAAGCAGCCATTCCCCAACTCATGGACTGCATACTAGTTGCAGTGTTGATGGGGGAATCCCTCATGCAGAGCTATTGTGTTCTCCCGGCGGGGAGCCAGCCCTGCTAGCAGAACACAGTGATAATTGCTAGCGGCTCCAGCCACTGGCAATAATTGCATGGAAAAATCCGACATGCTGGTTGTACCCAAGTCGTGCAACAATCAAATTGGGTACAATCAGCCTGCCCATTGATGGTTCGAATCTTGACCTGTCCCTGCTGACCCAGCAGAGATTCAATCCATCTATGGCTGTTTTTAGCCTTTTAACTTCCATCTGAAAAGGTGTTGTTCTTTGGCTTCGATCCCACTGCACATTGCAGTAACAGTTGCGTGTTCGTGTGTGAAAATTAAACGTTTTTTTTTTTTTTACAGTGTACTGCAATGCATTACATGTGTTATGCTCTGCAGTGCAATTGTATTGCCCACCACTGTAATAGTGTACTGGTGTGCCATTCAAAATGAAAGCACAGCCATTATTGCAAAGCATGAATGTGAATGGTCTTTTAAAACTGACTTCCTTTTAAGCGTGTCCAACCTTGGGGTTTTTCCTTGAACTCTCATGTTGGTCATATACATGGCGGTAATGCAATGTCTCTGATGCTATATATATTTGGCCCGGATTTTGATAATTTTTCTATAAATACCGTGTCAGTTGAATGAACTTAAATTAAGGTGACTGTATCAAACATACTATAAAACCCTCCAAAAACGTCCAACCTCTATGTTCTCACAGCTAGACAGCCTGTGCAAGCTCTATATCCTTCCACAATGAAAACAGAATAAACACTGGAGATCCAAGTGACACAAACCTGCCACCTTAAGTCTGCTTCATCTATATTAAATAGTAAAATGGTCAGTTTTTGTTCTGTGAAGACAACACTCCAGTGTATTTGTGTTAGAACAGGAATAAGGAACATTTTTGATGGTTGACAGGACCAACGTCATCATTTTGAAGTGCTTGTGTATATGCAAATCTGGGACTTAAAGGACAATAATAATATTTATAAGTGGGCTTTATTTTTCTATAAATGTTCAATAAACTATATGGGCATAAGGTGTTCTCGCAGGTCATTTTATTTGTCTTAACATTTTATCATTTATCACCAACATTCATTATTGGTTATAAATTATGTTGTAGCAAGGTCACCAAATAGAATAAAACCAGCTGTAATGAAAATACCATCTCCTGGTACAGAACTCACTGTAGCCTCCCTGGCGGTATTCCCGAGTGTAGCTCGGGGTAAAGTTTCAGTACCACAAGCGGTAACCCCGAGCTACACTCAGGCTTACCATGCGGCGCTGCTTGGAGATCTGTTCTTCTCTTACCTTGTCCTGTGCTCCCGCGATGTCCCTCCTGCAGTGTCCCCTGTAATGTCCTCTGGCCGATGCCGGCATCTGTCTTCTGGGTTCTGTTCCCTGCGAGCGTCGGGACGTACGGGGGACGGAACGGCGGGAAATTGAAAATGACAAAGTGACATTCACTAAAATCACATAGTAAAACATTGCTGTATCAAACCATTTCACATACATTTTGTCCTGTGCCCTGCCTGCATTTTTACTGTTCTTTCTGCCTGGAAAGTGAGAAACGTCCATGGCGTCCACAAAGCGTCCCTTTAGGTCAAAATCAGTTTCAGACCAGTGATCGTAAAGTGAACTACTTACAAAATTGAGTGATAATGATTCGTGAGGAAATTCGTCATCAGACACTGAAAACGATTTTGCGACTTTGCACAGTGATGTGTGAATTTGGCGCTATATTTCAACTTTCAGTGTTTTTGGTTTGATTATATTATTGAATTAAATTTATTACTATATTATTTTTTATGATTATTTATTAAATTATAATTTATGACTTTGTGTTTCAAATTTTAACATACCCGGGATGTTTACTTGACTCTTGTTTGGACAGATTTCAGTAAGTTATTCCAAAAAATTCAGGTCTAAAATAAAAAAATACATATTTCCATGCAAAAAAAATGTACTGCTTTGAGCACAGAAATATGGACATAATCAGACCACTAGGGAGGTTAAAGAAGAAGAAATACAGCAGTCCTGAAGGTATCAATAAATAAAACTGGAGAATCCACTGTGCCTGCACATCTCTCCTCCCATCATTGGCTCTGCTGAGGTGCTGGAATGAAGACATCTTGGTGTTAGACGGAAATCACTGGAAGGTTCTCCTGCGATATGGGTAGCTGTCAGTTCAGCGACAGGATCAGTACACATTCTCTGCAAGGGCAGGGATGCAGTTCTACAGTCTGTCAGGAACTGGACTGCTATATGAAATGGTTAAAGTGTGTGTATAGGCAACATTTTTGTTCTCAATTTTTGGATGACATAGGGTAAGGTTCAAACCACTGCCAGTTTGTTTTGTTTTTTTGCTAGGGAAATTTCACTTCACTCCCTGTCTAAGAGACCTTTTTCCAAAGTGAAGGGAATTCCTCTCCTAGACAGTTGTCCCTGAAACTGGTGTCCCCATTGGTAAATTTCTCATTACCTCTTGCTCTGGGAACAGCTCTAAAGTTTTGAAATCCCCTCACATTCTTTCTTAAAGTAGTTGTAAAGCTTTGTTTTTTTGTCAATGTTTTTATTAATTTATAAACAGTTTAAGACAGGAGCAACAAAACACGCCCACACAGGGGCTATCAATTGCACATAAAAAAAAAACAGTGCTCTAACACCAACAGAGCAAAAGGAGTGCCCACACCGGGTCTATCAATGGCACATAATTGACAAAAACATTGGTATAACACCGACAGTAACTCAAACTAAAGGCAGCTATCCACTGCCACACCAAAAACAAACGGAAAGAGGAGTACAAAAGGAAAAAGATAACAAGACCAAGAGCAGGGGTCCGAGAACGCCAATACTGAGCAACATCACAACCCCAGGCTTTGTTTTTTTTAATATGATTTAAAATGCAAACAGAGCAGCCCCGATCCTCCTCTCCTGCGGTCCCCTACTGTCACTCACTTCTGGCTCCTCTCCCCTGCAGAGGGCCCACCGTAGCAAGCTGCTTGCTCCTGAGCCCTGCTCCCACATCACTGGCTCTAATTGACAGAGTGGGATCGAATGGCTCCTGCTGCTGTATCTGAGCCAATGAATAGCGAGAGCCAAGAGAGACTCTGCTCTCATGCACATAGCTGGATTGAGCTCAAGCTCAGGTATGTATTTAGGGGGGTGGCTGTGAGCTGCATGCAGAAGGTTTTATTTTTTTAATTTTTTTTTTTACTTTACTGCAGAAAATGCAGTGAGATAGGCAAGGGTGCACAAAATCACGCATATATACACGTGATTTTGCAGTTCCGGATAGGGGTCGTGCCCTACCCGTGCCTCCATTTGCGGCCTCGGCTGTCAGTCACCGGGTCCCAGCAAGTGATGACTCGTTGGCACCCAGTGATCGCTGAGTATTACTAATGGGGGAGAGAACTGTATGTAAACAATACAGTTCTCTCCCCTGTCAGCTCCTGCACACTGCTTTGTATGGCTCTGCATAGCAGTGTGCTTACAGTGTACAGCACGCACACAGTGAAACAGCACACAGTTAATACTGTGATCGCCCCACATGTTAACCCTTTCCTGCCCGGTGCCATTAGTACAGTGTCAGTGCTTTTTATTAGCACTGATCACTATTGGTGTTACTGGGGTTGTCAGTGACACCAAGTCAGTTCCCCCCACTGAATGCCCACCGCAGTCCTGCTATAAGTCACTGATCGCCACCATTACTAAAAAAAATAAATTCCAGTATATATACCGCCATTTGTAAACGCTATAATGTGAACCAATTAATTTACACGTATTGGGATTTTTTTTTTTATTGCAAAGACATTTAGCAAAATACATTTTGCCCTAAATTTATGATGAAATTTGATTTTTTTTAATTGGATGTTTAATAGCAAAAAGTCACAAATATTGTTTTTTTCTCAAAATTGTTGGTCTCTTTTTGTTTAGCACAAAAAATAAAAACAACACAGGCAATCAAATACCACTAAAAGAAAGCTCTGTTTATGGGGGGAAAAGGATGTAAATTTCATTTGGGTGCAGCGCTGCATGACTGCGCAATTGTCAGTTAAAATAACGCAGTGCTGTAACTCAAAAAATGGCCTGTTCAGGAAGGGGGGGGGGGGGGTAAATCCTCAGGAGGGCATGTGGTTAAGGTAAACTCATAAGAGAAATGCTGTAAATAATCTTACCTCCTTATGGAAATAGAGATTTGGAAAACTGTAATAGGATACTGTCTGCCACTGCTGACCTCTACAAAATGAGTTTTGTGTTTGTCATGCTGACATAGGGACTTCAATGCCTACTGATTCACTTACCTGGAACAGACTAGTCTATTAAAGCCAGAGCAACTAGCCTTTCCAGAAGAAGGTCAGCAATGGCAGCCTGCAAATTGCTCTCATTGCCAGTTTCTGTTTATAGTCTCCAACGTGGCTTATTTATTATTAAGGTGAGATATGGAGCAACTTGGAGTATTAAAAATGAACATCTTCACTTTTTAATTTGTCATTTGAAGCAAAGTACTGACATCACCCATTGAAGGAATTTTCTAGAGTAATCTCGGTTAGTTATCCAAGTGGGCTCTTCATTTAATAGATCCATGAGATAGGATGGATGGGGCTGAATGTTGTACAGTTGTGTTCAAAATAATAGCAGTGTGTTGAAAAAAGTGAATAAAGCTCAAAATCCTTCTAATAGCTTTTATTTCCATACACACAAATGCATTGGGAACACTACACATTCTATTCCAAATCAAAACATGAAGAAAAATATATCAAATTTGTGTTGTTCCTCTAAAAAATTGAAGAAAAGTGAATATTAGACTGTTCAAAAAAATAGCAGTGTTTGTATTCTTCTTTACAAACTCAAACATTCACATTGCTTTCCTTTGAATTAATTAATATTTAGTTGTATAAGCACTGTTTCTGAGAACTGCTGTACATCTGTGTTGCATGGAGTCAACCAACTTCTGGCACCTGTGAACAGGTATTCCAGCCCAGGATGATTGGACTACATTCCACAGTTCTTCTCTATTTCTTGGTTTTGACTCAGAAACTGCATTTTTGATGTCACCCCACAAGTTTTCTATTGGATTAAGATCCGGGGATTGGGCTGGCCACTCCATAATGTCAATCTTGTTGGTCTGGAACCAAGATGTTGCACGTTTACTGGTGTGTTTGGGGTCGTTGTCTTGTTGGAACACCCATTTCAAGGGCATTTCCTCTTCAGCATAAGGCAGCATGACCTCTTCAAGTATTCTGATGTATTCAAACTGATCCATGATCCCTGGTATGGGATAAATAGGCCCAACACCGTAGTATGAGAAACATCCCCATATCATGATGCTTGCACAACCATGCTTCACTGTCTTCACAGTGTACTGTGGCTTGAATTCAGTGTTTGGGGGTCGTCTGACAAACTGTCTCCGGCCACTAGACCCAAAAAGAACAATCTTTCATCAGTCCACAAAATGTTGCGCCATTTCTCTTTAGGCCAGTCAATGTGCTCTTTGGCAACTTGTAACCTCTTCAGCACATGTCTTTTTTTCAACAGTGGGACTTTGCGGGGGCTTCTTGCAGATAGCTTGGCTTCACATAGGCGTCTTCTAATTGTAACAGTACTCACAGGTAACTTTAGATCTTCTTTGATTTTCCTGGAGCTGATTGTTGGCTGAGTCCTTGCCATTTTGGCTATTCTATCCATTCAAATGGTAGTTTTTCACTTTCTTCCACGTCTTTCAGGTTTTGGTTGCCATTTTAAAGCATTTGCGATCATTTTAGCTGAGCAGCCTATCATTTTCTGCACTTCTTTATATGTTTTCCCCTCTCCAATCAACTTTTTAATCAAGGTACGCTGTTTTTCTGAACAATGTCTGGAATGACCCATTTTCCTCAGAATTTCAGAGAGAAATGCACTGTAACCAGCATGTACAACATTTGCTGCCTTCCTTCCTTAAATAAGGGCAATAATTGCCACCTGTTTTTCAAAGAATGAATGACCTCACTAATAGAAGTCCACCCTGCTATTATTTTGAACATGCCCCTTTCAATTAGTGATTCAATTACACAGAATCCGCAGCATGCATGTCATGACTGTTGGGTCTGTTGGATTTCTATTACTCTACTACACCTGCTAGTAAATTATTTGCCATGTAGAAATATCATTTCTACCAAAAACAGTGATTGATCAGGTTAGTGATGTCTGACTGTACATACTATCTTATCTGTAAAATCAAGATCTGCTACCTATTTAGTAAAACAATATTATAAACCAGCATTGTAAATGTCATAAAAAGCAGTGTGGTCCTTCTGCTGTGCAGAAATGGTGTTGTAGGAGATGAACCTGATTTCATTAACACAAATTTTGTCTGTACACGGAGTTATTTACTAAAACTGGAGAGTGCAAAATCTGGTGGAGCTCTGCATAGAAACCAATCAGCTTCCAGGTTTTATTGACAAAGCTTAACTGAACAAGCTGAAGTTAGAAGCTGATTGGCTACCATGCACAGCTCCACCAGAAGCTGAGTACACCAGTTTTAGAAAATCTCAACAGTCAATAATTTATAACAGCAAAGTATAAACCATGCTCTGCAGCTAGTTGCATGATGCTCATTCTGCATCCATTAGAACTACAAAGGCTGGTTGGATTACCAATGGAGCACTGGTTTCAATATAGTAGGCAGTAAAGGCAGTTTGTAAGTAATTTTTCTAATATTTCTCTGGATAACTTTAAAATCTGTATATAATCTGCCAAAATCTCCAAAGGGATACTGTATAGTTCTGTCACTGGTAATACTTCATAACAGTATTTCCTGGCTCACCTACTGTCAGCATACTCATGGATTAGCTTGACCCTGCAACCCCTATCTGAGCAAAAATTTCCCCTACATTCCATCACCCACCCAATGTTCTTTTTTTCTCCTCGTTCCAGATGTTCCTCCTAGATGATGTCTATAAAAGATACCCTTCCAGCCTGTTCATGCTCTAACAGAAGATTCTCCTATTGGTCATATGTCCCATCAGTGCTTGGGTTACTGAATGCCTAGTCTAACACAGGCTAAGAGAAAATTAGAAAAGAAACAGTAGAAACTGTTTAGCATGGATGGAGAAATCTCCACATCTGGTTATTGTATTCAGAGAACCACAACATCGACCACTGCCTGAATGCTCAAACAGTAACTGCAATATTTTTTTTGGAAAAATTATTTTTATTCAAAACCATTTAAGGTGTCACATGTGCTTAGACATAAACAGTAAAGTCACCAGTACAAATCAAAAGAATTATCACCTGTGACTATTACTGCATACTCGAAAAGGAACACCAGGTGTTGCTTACAAATAAGATTTTTTTTTGCAGAGTCAAAGTCCACGCGATCCAAAGGAGGACTTAGCTAGTATACCAGAACAACTTTAGGCAGTCCAATTAAACTGTTACTAAACCCACAACAGTAAAATCAGTCTGTATATGCAGTAAAGCATGTTTGTTATACTCACTGTGGAACCTAAGGGGTTAATTCTCCACAATGTGTAAAAAGGAAGTTGGATCCTGTTTTCTCTGCCCTCCTCTTGTTCAAATGTCCACGTCTTATCTCCTGATAAGACAGACTGAACCCGTAGCCACATGCACATGCTCAGTTTAGTGTGTATTGCTAGTGTTTTGGACTAGGTCACTTACAGACCATTTACCGTGATCTACCAGTGAGCCAAATTAATATGAGAATACGTGCACGTGGAAGTAAGACACTGACACTTCGCAGTTTGCCAGCTTCCTAAAATTCTGTTTTATTGAGGAACTAACAGTATCATTTATAGGGCTTATGATGCAGGCAAAGCATATACATTGATTGGGTGAAAAGTCCACTGGGTTTCTGCGTGTTCTTCCATCCGTGTTGATATCTTCCAATCATTGTCCCCAAAGAGACTCATTCCCTTTTATGGGGGTTGTTTACATTAAAAGATACTTTTCTCCTAATGAGTCACCTAGGGTGAGACTCCGGATGAAGGCGCCATCTTAATTATCATCATTGTTCTGTCAACCTATATCTGATTGTTTACTTAAGAGAGTAAGGAATTTTTAAAGAGCAAGAAACATAAAGTAGCAAGACTATAAAATTGTCATTTTACTGATCATCTAATAAAACGTGGACTGTCTATCACAATCCACTACAATCCCCCCTTAAAATGGCTATTTTATTCCTGACTGTCCTTATTTCTTCTGATGTCCTAACTGCCTGGTGGCCCTCCCCTTGGAACTCTTTTAAGACGCATATAGAGCCCCTGAGTGGCTAATCCATCCCTAGAGTCTCGATACGTCCTGAGAAGGCCACAGTCAGGCACTGTCTTTCCCTGCTTATAGTTGTCTGTTGGGGGGGGAAAGTTGTAGCATTCCTTTTTTTTTTTTTTTTTTTTTTATGTCTGAAATATGATGATCAGGGGCCATGGTCTGTAAGGGAGTATAGGATTCCACGGGGGAGTTCAACATTGTTATAGTTCAGGAATGTAGGGGAGATCTCGTTCACAGCTTTCCCTATTAGCCTCTTAATGCAAGGGATCACACAGCAGGCAACTATTGCCATTAGAATGACAATACCCAGGATAACCACCCCTGCTTGGGCGAGGGCTTTCTGCCAGCCATTCAGCCATCCAAACCACTGATCTCAGGGATGTGTAATACCAGAGTTTTCCTTAAGTTTATTTGACAGGTCCTCCAACCTCTTGATGGCCAGTGTCACCTTCCCATTTGGGCCTGTGTTATCTGGGATATACGTACAGCAGGTCATGGTCTTTGGTATCATTTTACAGACCCCCCCCCCTTTTTCAGCTAATAACATATCGGGTGTCATACGATTTTAAAAAACTATGTTTGAAGTAGCCTCCAACTGCTTTGCTATCCCCTTTAGGGCATCTCGTGTATAATTTACAAACCGTTGTTGATTATAGTAGATGTAGTTTATCCAATCTACATTCTTGTTCTCAGTGATGAAGAGGAGTAGGGATTCAAATCCTGCGGCCACCTGGTCTCTGGCCTTGAATTCATTGGGTACCCCCCTTGGGACTTCTATCGTATCTATATAGATATGGGGGTCAAAACTCCCTTGTGGGGCACTTCGTTTGTGCTTGGTTGCATGGGGGGGGGGGTTTGGGAGGCCCCTTAAGTAATGGATCTGAGAGGATGTGCAATGGCATTATGGCATTGGCAAGGGTACATTCCCCTCTCCATTTCCCTATCAGTCGGGTCCTAATCTTCTGATCACCACAGATCCAGAATATATCCCCCAATGATATGACCTGGTTCTGGGTTAGATCTGACCGGGCTGTACTATAAGCAGCACAGAATCCCTTTGTGAAGTTCCCCAGGAACCTTCTTCCTCCCTCATAGTTGGCATAGCAGGTATAATTACCGGGATATATAGTTAAACCATTTGGGGCCTTTTCGTCTCCTTGGATTAGGGGGTAACGCTTCTTCCAGTCCTCACATAAAGACTGGTTCGTAGAGATGTTAGTATACAGGCTTAAGACACACTCCTCTATGGAATCTGGTAGGGTTAGTGGCACTGTCCCCAGATGTGGTATGGCATGCCCACACACATAGCAGTTGGACTTATTATGCGAGTTTGCATTGTATCTCATCCATTCTAACCACAGATTAGTGTTTGAGAGGCCGGTTTCTACTGCTATAGTATCCTCAAAGGATGGGTTTGCCAGAGCCACCATTTCTCCCAACTGCTGAAATTTAGGCATCAAGGGATTGGGAGAAGGGAGAGAATGATTAAGGGGGGCCAACCACTCTTTTGAAAGGTATATATCTTTCAGTTGGAACTCACAATGGTGGATTGTGCCACCTCTGGGGTATAACACCCCTAGAAGGTAAGTTCCCTGATCTCCCGGACTCTCTATGGTCAGAGTAAGGGGGGTGGCTACAGTGAATTGCTTGTTCATTTTTGTAGATCACCTATCTACCTTAGGGGTGGTAAGTGAGTGTCATTCGGGAAATTAGAGATTTTCCATACCGGTCTTTCCGCTCTACTGCACTTTGTGGCTTATACCCCCAAACCGGTCTGGTGTTCCATCCCACTGATTCCCAGTAGCCACAATCTGCTCCCCAATAATTATCTGTAACACATATATATATTGTGGAGGCAATGGGGACAGGTGTGTTCTTGCATAGGCTATGATTGAAGAAAAATGTTGCTACTTGTGTGTTGGATGAATTATACCAAAACTGGGTGGAGTCACCCTTGTGAGTGATGGCCACCTGTTGGCCCCCTCCCATTTCCACCAAAAAAGGATATGCAACACAATCATTGTGGTGTGGGTGACACGGACAGGGCCTCGTCCTCTGGAGCTGGAACCTTCTTGCAATGTGAGGCGTGTATCCAGGTGGACTTTCCCTCCAACTTCACTGAAGTGGCAGTCACCAGGAGCACCTGGAAAGGACCGTCATATCTGGGTTCCAATGTATGTTTTCGCAGAAACTTTTTGACCAAGACCCAGTCTCCAGGTTGTAAACTATGTGTTCCTATGTCCGCTTCAGGATCTGGAATGGAGGAGAATACTTGCACATGGATATTAATCAACACACGTGTCAAAGATATCACATACTTTGTCAATGAGTCAGACTGCAATTGTAACTGTTGAGGATAGTAGGTACCCAGTCTAGGGGCGGACCCAAACAAAATCTCATAGGGAGACAACCCATGACTTCCCCTTGGTGTGTATCTAATGCTGAAAAGAGCAATAGGCAAGCTGTCCGGCCATCTCATGCCTACCTCTTGGGCCATTTTTAACATTCTTGACTTCAGGACCCCATTTAGGCGCTCTACCTTCCCACTACTCTGTGGATGATAGGGTGTGTGAAACGCAAGTGTGACCCCCAGAGCCCCCCAGATCTCTTTTGTGACATTGGCAGTAAAAGCCGGTCCTTGATCGCTTTCAACCACCTCGGGCACTCCATATCTGCAGACTATCTTCGTGAGCAGCTTCTTGGCAGTGGTTCTTGCCGTCTGGTTGGTTACTGCAAACGCCTCTGGCCATCCTGAGAACATATCCACCACCACTAGGGCATATTCAAATCGTCCACTTTTTGGCATCTGGATATGATCTATCTGGATCCTCTGAAATGGATATAGTGCCCTGGCCAGATGTTTGCTTGGAGGCTTCTCAGGTCTTCCAGGATTGCACTTGGCACATACAACACAAGACTTACAGAATCTGTCTGTGTAAGCTGTAATTCCGGGTACCACATAGTATTTACTGATCAAAGAGTTCATTAGCATCTTGGACAGGTGTGACGCTCCATGTGCCCACTGCACTGTTGCCGGATATAAGGATCTGGGAAGCAAAACCTTCTTCCCCACCACCCACAATCCTTTGTCCTCAACTGCTCCTTTCTGTATCCATTCCTTCCTTTCTTCTTCTGAAGCGTTATCCTGGGCTTCCTGGAGTTGGTTGTGCTTGGGCTGATGAATTAACACAGGTATCACCTCACTGCATATCTCTTCATCCTCTTCCTGCTCCCTGACCTCAGCTTGCTTAGCAGCCATGTCTGCCAGATGATTTCCTTTTGCTTCCATAGTGGTAAATTTACCGTGGGCCTTCACCTTCAGTATGGCCACTTGGGCTGGTAGTAAGAGTGCTTCCATAAGGTGGTTGATCGCCTTTCCATGCTTTACAGGAGTCCCAGCTGCCGTGAGAAAGCCCCTCATTTTCCAGATTAGGCCAAAATCAAATGCAACTCCCAGTGCATATCTGGAGTCCGTGTAAATGTTAGCTGTCTTTCCTTTTGTTAATTCACAGGCTTTGGTGAGAGCCCTTAGTTCAGCCTCTTGTGCAGACATAAAAGGTGGAAGAGGTCTAGCTTGCAGTACCATTGTGTCGGTAGTCAAAGCATATCCAGGTTTTTTTTTTTGTTGTTCTTGGGAGAGTGCATGTGATCAGCACAGTGCCAATCTGCACTGTCCAGACAGACGGTCAGGATTCCTGCATCCTCCTAGAGCAGAAAGAAAACTTCTCCTACAAGCTTCAACCAGTGCTCTGCTGAAGTCACAAGACTACTGAAACTGCTAATGAGAAAAGGTATTTAGCAGCTTATATTTACTAAAATAATTTCCCTTCCATGTTCTGTGTACTGTGGGAGACCAGATATAGTGAATGCAGGGTCCTGGGTTTAGTAACACTGTAAACTTGGTGCAATATAAAATACAGCAAAATGAAGGGTAATCGGTCCAAGGCAGTAAGAGCGGAACTGACCCACCCAGCCCAAACCTTTTGAATCTTTTAGGGTACAACTCTGTTGCACCCTATTCACCAATGCCTTCCAGGCTGCTACAGTGAGTGCCAAAGCTTTTTTTCAGGTTTTCTAGCATTGCAGAACAATAGCGTAGGCAAAATGCGGATGGCACGTGTAGATGCTATAGCATCAACCAGGTTGAACAGACAATTTTCAAGTTGCGTGTGGCCAGTTTAAATAGCTATCATGTTGAGAGGGGCCCATGCTTTCTGATGACATTTTTTGTGTTTTTCTTTGGCCCATCCTAGTTGGTCATTGCTAGTTACATTTCATAAGTGTGTTGACATGAGGTGAGTGAGGAATACAGATAATTGTTTTAAAATGCTTACCAAAATTTTCCTTTCCTGGCTCTCCCCTTGTCAGAATGCTGGCAGGGGCCTACAAATATGCTGCTGTTAGAGAGATTCTGGGCTGCCAGGGTGGGCAAGCGTTAACATTAAGTTTATGCCTTTTCTGGGTACTGCCCTCTACCCTGTGATATAAATAGGGGGGAAGGTACTGCTCATGGGGGACCGCATGGGAAAAGGATCAATAGTCTACCAAAAGATGCAACTACAAGCAACCTGCTAGCACCCCACATTGGGAAACAGGACTTCCTTCCTTACTACCTGCGAAGGTATACTCGGGCAGCCTAGAACTAGTTAGTCAGAGTTGGGACTGATGTGCACTGTGGACTGTACTGTTGCAGCGTTGCAAGTAAAGTTTTTAAATAGTCAAGGCCCAGTCTAAAGTTACTGTGAAGCAGGTGCATGTTGATACATGGCATATTGGAGAACAGGGCCTGTAAGCATATACGGGATGAAGAGGAAGGTACAGAAGGCCATCAAAAAAGGGTTAACTCAGCAACGGAATTGGTAAAAGGAATGTAGTTCCTATGGGTAACCATAAACTGGTGGGAATGTAATAGCAGCCAGAGAGCGAAGAACAGTGCCAGGTATGGGTGATGAGTCCTCCGGTAGCAAGGGGGTTAGTACTCTGACTTCCTCCCTAGTGGTTGGTTACCCAAAAGCAATCGGGACTGAAGTCAGGGTACAGAGACCTCATGAACCTATCCACTGCTATGGGTGAACAAGGAGTTAATCAAGTACATGCATGAGGTCCGTGCTTAGTGCACAGCGGGACCCCATTCTGTCACTGGGAGTTACAGGTGGCTGTACAGCTGCACATGCTGAGCAGCTCACCTCTAAGCTGGGGTCCTGCCTTAGTGCTGACTTTCACATGAACATGGCCCCGCCTGGTCCTGGGCATTGGTGAATTCGATCACGAAAAGAGGTACCCACACATGCAGGGTGAGTAAGCCCTGTCCACAAGTATGGATACTTTCCCTGGTGTTTTGTCACCTATTTCATGGAATACTTGGGTATATCAAATTAAAAATCTCTCAAGAGAGACATATGGAGGCGCCCACTAACATCCATCAAAGAAATACTGGCTGTAAATACGCATATACGCATGTAAAATGTAAGTTTGAAAAAGTTAAAATTCCATTCTGAAAGCTAGAAGTTTGATTACTTGCATATGTGCAAATACACGCAAAATAAATGCAAGACATTTTGACCAGGAATACTGATCTTCAAACATCAGTACCGCGTGCAAGTACTCTAAAGATACTTTCTTTTTTAAACTCAAATCCAATGAGAAAATATGAAGGCTGCTTATATACTGGTATAACATGTTGCAAAAGGTGGAGTTAGCCTATAAGACTTTCTTTGCACTGATGTATTGTGGTAACTTGCACTAATGCATTTTATATACACTGCTCAAAAAAATCAAGGAACACTTTGAAAACACATCAGATCTCAACGGGGAAAAATATCATGCTTGATATCTATACTGATGTGGACTGGGTAATGTGTTAGGAACGTAAGGATGCCCCATCATTTGATGGAAATGAAAATTATCAACCTACAGAGGACTGATTTCCAAGACACCTCAAAAATCAAAGTGAAAAAATGATGCAGGAGGCTAGTCCATTTTGCTGAAATTTCATTGCAGCAACTCAAAATGGTATTCAGTAGTTTGTATGGCCCCCACGTGCTTGTATGCATGCCTGACGACATAGGGGCATGCTCCCAATGAGACGACGTTACCACTGGTCACCAGATGTGGCCCTTTGCTTTCTTTTATCTGGCCCTTGGGGCACTATTCCACCAACTGACACCAATGATGGATCACCATTCCCCCTACTGATAACATCAATGGGGCACTATTTTTCTCATTGATATTAACAATGGGGCACTATTCTTCCCAGTACAACCAATGATGGGGCACTGATTTCAGGGCATTTTCTACCCCCACAGGCCACAGTGCAGCCCTCCAAAAGCCTAAAGGACAGTAAACTGGCCCTTTGCTTGGAAACTTTGGAGACCCCTGGTCTATACTGTTTAAAATACAGTAACACACTGTGTCACCCTGCTCTCCAATTGCTCAGTTGCTCTCTGTTTTTCAGTACTGTGACAAAAAGATAGAGGCTGATCTGATGACAGCCTAAAGATTTACTGCTGCTGGGGGTTCTGGGCTTCAGCAAAATGGCAGCCTCCAGCAAGAAGAAACAGGAACAATGCTGGAGGCAACTTACAGCACACACCAATTTTGATAGCAGAATTATTAATGTGAAATGTATGTTCCTTGCTAAAGAACATTATTTTTTAGCAAGTTATTATGGGTAAAATTCCAAATTCCAGACTCCATGGACTGATTTAAAAAAACACTGCTCCTAGAGGAGTTTCGTGTTTTTTGCCTGTAGAAGCAACTAATGTTATCGTATGTGTCCATACACAATAGGTAGTCTAGAGATGTTTTTTAAGCTCAGCGTTTAGCCTTGGTTCACATATATGCAGTATATCGCATATGATTCGCACAGGAACTGCACCACATTTCTGTGCAAATCACATGCGATTTGTATGCGGTGCGACTGGAGCCATATATTTTGTATGGCTCTAATCGCATCGCACCTGCACCAAAAACGTGCAGGACCCTTTTTTTGGTCCGCACTAGAATAAGATCGCATGGGTATTCACACCTATGCGATCTGATTTTGCACATCCCACCGCATTTTGCGGACCGCTTTCGGGGTGTTGTTAACATACACACCCGCAGTGGTTTGCATGAACGGGGGTGAGATTCTGATGTGGTGCAGAATTCAGACAGAAAACTGCAAATTCTGCACCGTATCAGTGTGAACCAGGGCTTAGAGGCAGAAAAAAACCCTTCTGTTTTGCATTTTTTAGATCATTTTTCTGGCAGAAAAAAACTATAAATGCTCCTAAACACTAGTTAAAAAAAACCGCTCAAAATTAGCATTTTGTTTCCTGCCCTTTTTTTTGGAGCCAATAAGGAACGCATTACTGTACCCCTGGATTAAATGAGCATTTAACGCTTGCAGTGCAGGTAGGCCCTGCTGCAAGGGCAGATTTTGTGTATTTCAGCTTCAATGTGCATGGCCAGCCTTAGTGTGAATGGGTCCGTACAGTTTGTATAAACCCAGTCCTATCTTAAAGGAAAAGTTCACCTTTGACACATTACACCTGTATTTAGGGTGGAACATGTAATATGTTCCAACTCCTGTCCCTTCTACCCCTCAGTTCTCCCTCCCCTATAACAAATGGTAGGGGTTCGTATCCCTGCAGCTCTTGTCAATGCTTTCCAGATTCCTGCAGGAAAAATTAATAAAAGCACATTTTATCTACAAAATATATATATTCATTCATAAAGATGAACATGGCCTTTAAAGTCATTCTAAAACTAATTTTCAATATTTTTATGTCTGCTGCTATTAAAATACTTGGAAATGTTGCCATAAAGGACAAAGCTTTTTCATTTTGCACTTTTTGTTATAGAGTCACAAATCAGTCTCCTTGTCTTTGAATGGTTCTTCTATGTTGTCACCCTGTCACAAACTCTCCCAATGGGGACAAACAGACATGTCAATGCTCATTACATGGGCATGTTCTGCTGTTGCCATCATCAGGAAACCCACCCTGAGAAAACCCTCAGCAGTCACTGGAGTGCATAAAAACAGGAAGATCCACAGTGATGATATGCAATGGTTACAAATATTTTATTAAAACAAAAGGCAATTGTTTATAATACACTGTGCTATAGCACACTCATTGTGATTCAGGTTCACATCCTTATACACTTGCAAGACATGGGGGTTGATTTACTAAAACTGGAGCTTGTGAAATCTGGTGAGCTGTGCATGGTAGCCAATCAGCTTCTAACTTCAGCTTTTTCAATTAAGCTTTGACAAAAAACTGGATGCTGAATTCAACTGAATGCATTGTCATTTAGGAGTTTGTTTATCCACTAAAATAATCTCCAGTTGCTGACACTGCAGCCAGAAAGACAGACAGAAGACAACCATGCAACAGCCTATTACTTTGCACAGATTTATAACTTATTAATAAACCTGATTCAGCACTAAATGTACAATGTGAAGACTGGGGAGCCTCAGATCTGTAATCAGCTGATCAATAAGCAGAGCTTAGCACACTCAGCTGTTTGACATCAGTGCTCCATCTCCAGCCAATTAGCAGGCAGTCTTGGAGGATTTAACCTTGACAGATGCTAGCACAGCTCAGATTTTCGGAGGCTTTTGGACTGTGAATCTTGGAGGAAGCATGGCAGCTGTGGTGACAAGGGTAGTACTGGAGCCATGTGGAGGGATGTTTGTGAAGTAGCTGGCATATTTAAACCTTAGTGTTTGGCTCATCCACATGTGTAGTATCAGCTGGTGTTGGGACATGGCCCTTAATTTTCTATTTATTAAAATTTTAAGAAATGTAGTTACTTGCTGCACATAATGCGATCTGTACATGGGTCATCAGTTCTCTAACTCATAAAGCTCATTTAAGAAATGCAGAAAGCTAGTATAGTTGCTTGTTATGTGTCAACCTGCCTCCATTTATATAGGTTTACCAAGAACTATGTGATATCATGGCTTGTCTGGCTATAAACTAAATTGGCTCTTTAGAAATACTACTTGCATTTGACTTAAAACTGTGAGTGTTCCATCCTAAATGAAATATATGCTTTTATATACTGTCCAGCATGAGTACCTCCAGCTGACGGGAAAATCAGAATGGTTGGCCACACAAACAGCAATGTAGTAGATGAAATCCTTTTACATGCAATATAGCAACAGGACAGAGGAGCAGTAGATGTGTTTCACATGAACATGTGCCTAGTCATATGGCATGTAAAGGATTTCATCCACCACATTGCTGTTTGTGTGGCCAACCAATGTGGTGGATGAAATCCTTTATTGGAATCCTTAACATGCAATATGACTAGCCACGTGTTCATATGACGCTCATGCTCCTCTGTCTGTCTTGGAGCTGTCATGTTCTTATCATATTGCATGTAAAGGATTTCATCCACCACACTGCTGTTTGTAGTCAACTATTCTGGTTTTTCCATTGCATCTGTAATCCTGTATTGGGCCAGCACCTGTGTCTGTGAAGGGGTTATGCAGATTTGGCACTCACCTGGAGCGGCTCTTTTGCTCCTTGAGTTGGTCTTTCCTCCAGCTGGTAGACCAGCACTTATTTCTTCCCTGTCATCTATATCTATATCTCTCTTACCTGGGGTAGATTAGAGGCCAGTGAATAATGGCAACCTGTTTTCTGGAGTTGATCATGAGAATCTAATAGTTTGATAACCTACTGGCATCTAGTCCTCTTTTCTGGCACTTTTTTTTTTTTTTTTTTTTCTTTTGGAATTCTGCATCAACTGTCTTTAAAATGGGCTAGTCTTATTTATTA
Source organism: Staurois parvus (assembly GCF_062004578.1). Taxonomy (NCBI): domain Eukaryota; kingdom Metazoa; phylum Chordata; class Amphibia; order Anura; family Ranidae; genus Staurois; species Staurois parvus. The sequence goes on from NW_028318510.1 coordinate 7,791,012, forward strand.
CAGGTACTTGTATAGTGCTGTCATTATGCAGTGATCTAGAGTACCTTCATGTCAGTCCCTGCCCTCAAGGTGCTTATAATATTAGGTCCTTAACCCTTTGAGGACCAAGTGATGTATTTGTTCCATATTTTTAATTGCCTGTATCATCTGTGTGGGGTGTTTTTTTTTTTTTTTTTTTTTTTTTATCAACAAATGGATCTAGCTTTTTGCCAATTTCATGAAATGGCTTAGTTACAGCAACTGAAGTGTACAAACTTTAAAAACTGATTCTTTTGGCATTCTGTAAACTTATGGTCTTCAAAGGGTTAACACATTCATACATACTAGGTCCAATTTAGACAGGAGCCAATTAACCTACCAGCATGTCTTTTGTAGTGTTGGAGGAAACCCACACGGGGACAGGGAGAACATGCAAACTCCAGGCAGGTAGTGCCATGGTTGGGATTCAAAATGGTGATCCTAGTGCTACTAGGGAAGCTATTTCTGCTTTCAGACTACCAAAAAGTACTAGAAGCTACTGCTGGGCTTCTGAATATTTGTTTCCTGGTTTACCTCTGATTCACTGTAGGTGTTCAGAAAATGAAAACTCTACATCTGCATATCTGTTCTAGGTCAATTCGACATGCAAAAGAACTGATATTCCCTAGAATATTAAACTATCAAATGGGTTCTCTAAATGGTTAAAATGTATTAATAGCAAAGCTTTCATTTTGGCTAGCATTAGGCTGCATTCACACTTGCATTTTGTAGCTCGAAGCTCTAAAAACAAAATTCACACCTGATCATGCAAACGGGCAGCTTTTCTGAACAGAAAGTGAATCTCTACAATGGGCAGACAGCAAAAACTGACATGTTCTAATATTCATTCTAGCTAAAAGGCTTTGGTTTTAGTTGCACTTAATAGCCAATTGCATGCCTTTGTATGGTGGGGCAGATGAAAATGAATTTGGAGGTAGGGGATCTGGGGCAGATGAAAATTTAGATTTGGGGGGGTGGGGAGTCTGGCTTTGTCAATCTTTCATCTGATCCCTGAAATATTGCTATTTTCAGAGTATGCGACTCAATGGAGAGAATAAAATGGAGACCACAGCAGCTGCAAAGAAGGTTGTACTGTTGAAGCCACGGCAAAGAAATGCCCTGGGGGATATCGGGAACTGCCTTAACAGAGCCAAACCAGCCTTAAAAAAGGTAAGACCTTGCCTCCATATACCTTCAACCTAATTGCTCTTGGCATTTAGTTTCCTGTTCATGTTTGTATTCCAACCCTGATGGAAATAAATGTTGAGGGAATCTTTATACAATAGAAGGCTGGATACACCCTTGCATTACCATCAATGACATTAAGCCTGTGTCACTGCATCAAACACTGACCTGTATGTCTGTTTAAAACCTCACTGGTGTGAATGGGTCCCTAAACATGTTTCTTTTGACACAAATGTTCCTAATTGCATTCATCTATACAGTCATGGTTTTGAAATCTTGGCATAATTGTATGTCTATTGCAGGAAAGCAAAGCTATAAGAACTGATGTGGTGGAAAAGGTTGCCAAGCCAGTTCCTGCAGAGGAGGAAAAGGTGATCTACAGAATCATGTAGCTACAACTGTTAAAGCCAGACTGCCCAAAACTGATGCTGCCCTAGCATTTTAACAGACATTTGACATTACTAGGAATATTTAATTCAATACACCTCCTGTGGCTGTTGGTTTCCCACTGTTGGTGTTTGTTAAGAAGGTAGCAAATGCCCAGACATCACAAGGATGTAGCAGTGTCCAATGCTAGAGGGCTTGGTTTATCTAAACCAAGTCCTTTGGGTTACCTATTGGTACATTCTGAAACTAGAAGCTGGGCATATTATCTAGACTGCTTGCAGTAAAAGCAAAGCCTGCCACTTCCAATCCCTATTGGTCATTGCAGCTCTTCACATTAACGAAATGTCAATAGGAAAGGTAACATTTTGCACGTATCTATATAATTTTGGCAGGCTTTGCAGGAACAATCATCACCAATCAGTCATTGGTTTCAGTCTGTTAAAATGAAATGGCATCTCTAATGTATTCTAAAGTAGCTTGTCTTCTTAGCCTGTTCCAGTGCCTGTGAGCCCAATGAGCACATCCTGTCTTTCTCCAATGGAAGAGCAGAGTGAGGCCTTCTCAGATGCTCTGCTGCAGATTAAGGATGTGGATGAAGATGATGCTGACAATCCCATGCTGTGTAGCGATTATGTGAAGGATATCTACTGTTACCTGAGAGACCTGGAGGTGAGCACATCTGCTGCAGCAAATGGGCAGCATATTTACATGCAGTTCTTCTGGCATTGAAGTCTTTTGAGCTAGTATTTTCCAGGAAATGTAGGCTCTGACTAGCTGCAGTCTCTAATGCACATACGGTGTGCGGAGCAAGCAACTTCATTGTCCTGTAAAACAAAGGCTGCAGAGTTCAGTGCATGTACATGCAGTCAGAACCTTTCAAGCTTTAAGGTTCTATCTGTCACCCTTTTTGCTGGGGATTCCATTGTTTGTCCTTGTGACTTGTCAGTGATGGCAAATGCAAAACTGTAGCTTTTGCAGCACAGAATAGGTGTGGGATGGTAGTCTAAAATGGAACCTTTCTACAAGTTGCAATAATGGCTCCAATGTAATGTACCCCCCCCCCCCTCTTGATTTATCCAATTGCACCTATTTAGACAGCGCAACATTTCTACTTGTTATGAAGCTATGTCTTGCCAAATGGCTATTAAATACTTAATACTCAGAGTTAGATTGCATCAACTTTTTACACCAGTTAATTTAATCTAAAACTTGTTTTGTAGGCTGAACGTGCAGTCAGGCCAGACTACCTCAAAGGTCAAGAGATAACTGGGAATATGAGGGCAATTCTTGTTGACTGGCTGGTGCAAGTTCACATGCGGTTCAAACTGCTTCAGGAGACTATGTTCATGACAGTCTCCATTTTGGACAGATTTTTACAGGTGAGCTTTTAACGCTTGTCACCAAAGCAACTACTGGGGCCTTCAGCGTATGCATTCTTCTAGAGAAGGGGTTTTCAAACTATGGTCTTCCAGCTGTTGAACTCCCATGTCGCTGTACCTGTCAGGTTTGCAGTGGCTCAGGACTTCCAGCTCCCAACAGCTGGAGGGCTGTGGTTTGGGGAAACAGAGCCACAAGTCTCTATAGATGCAAATCACTCAACTTCTGGGCAGTGGGAGTAAACACAGGCTTGGCAGGAGCTCCTACCATGTGGGGTGTTTTGTTTTTTTGTTTTTTTTTTTGTTTTTTTTTTTCTCTCCAGTCTCTACCCCTGTTGGAAGATCCCTCCTATTGTGCTTTCTATTTATCACTGAAGTTAAAAAAAAAAAAAAAAAAAAAAAAATTGGTATGTCCCCAGAACAGTAATGGCAGATTCACAATGTCCTGATATGCTTTGGGTGTAGTATAACCAGTTTTAGTGCAGGAATAGACTTCTATTTCACTGTTTGAGCATTTCAGAAAATGCACCAAAACAAATTGCCATAATGGCTTATGGTAAAGCACTGCTAACCCACAAAGGCCAAAGCGCAGCAGTTTAGTATAAAGCCACTATTACAGCATTTATTCACACAAATGTGACAACTTCTTGTATTGGCTAGAGGGCTGCTTTAGTAGCTTTCATAAACTAATTCAGTACTGATGGCTGGGTCCCAGGAATACACAAGACGGGCATGGCTTCAGTGCATGCATTTGTCATTCTTGACTAGAGGCGGATCTCCCGGTATAGGCCAGGGTTTGTCAGCTGTCATGCACAATGCAGGAGATCACCTGATGTGGAGGCAGAATAGGTTTCTGAAAGGGGGTCAAGATGACAGGTCAGCTGCGAATAACCTACAATAGCTGCTCATCTGTGTGCCTGAACTACTAACCCCAGTTGGAATGGGGGGGTTAGCTCTTGGGCATTCACAAGTGTAGTCTGCTTGCGCTGGGGGTCTGGGTGGGCACAAGTAAACTGAATTGTTGGCTTGTATCTGCTTGGAAGGCAAGACTACCTGCAAACTGTACCCCCAATTTCATTACAGCAACTTGGTGGAAATTTTATGAATTTGCAAAATGAACTTTTTTCATGATATGCTAAATTGACCTTTGTTCAATATAGGTAAACCCTGTGCCAAAGAAGCTACTGCAGCTTGCTGGTGTGACTGCTATGTTCATTGCATCTAAATATGAAGAGATCTATTGTCCCACAATTGGAGATTTCTCATTTGTTACTGATCACACCTATACAAAATCGCAGATCAGAAACATGGAAATGCAGATTCTAAGTGTTCTGAATTTTGATATTGGAAAGCCTTTACCACTTCACTTTCTAAGGAGGGCATCAAAGATTGGAGAGGTGAGGCTTTAGTCTTTTATTTTGGGGGTTTAATGTCTGTCTTGCTACCCTAGACTAATGTAGGTCTCCACCCATATAGGTTTAGGACACTGGACAAACTTGCCCTACAGTGTCAGTGGAATATCCACTTCTGTCTTGCACCCTAGCTGTATGGCCATTAATTGATCAGTGTTTTGTATAACTACTTTAAGAGCTATAGGTTTTGTTAAACTTGGGACACTAATTTATTACAAGCATGTGTATTATGCACAGATGGGAAATGCCATCCTAAGGACAATCTGGGTTGCTGAATCTTTAAAAAAAATTTTTTCTCATAGGTAGAAGCTGCTTTGCATACCCTGGCAAAGTATCTAATAGAACTGGCTATGTTGGACTATGACATGGTGCATTTCCCACCTTCACAAGTAGCAGCTGCAGCCTTTTGCTTGTCCCAGAAGGCTTTAGATGGAGGAGAATGGGTAAGTTCATGCTGTACAGTTTGTGAAACTAGTTCAGTAATTTGGGAGACGTTTGTGCCCCTAGTCCAGTGATGGTGAACCTTTTTGAGCCCAAGTGCCCAAACTGCAACCCAAAACCAACTTATTTCTTTCAAAGTGCCAACACTGCAATGAAACCTGAATATCGAGCTTTTGGTTTAGAAAAAACAACTCGTACAGTAGTGCAAACTAATTAACAGCACAGGGATGACCAGAGACTGCGGACACAGCACAGGGATGACCAGAGACTGCGGACACAGCACAGGGATGACCAGAGACTGCGGACACAGCACAGGGATGACTGCTGACCTTTGGGGAGGGGGAGCGGGTACCTGAATTTGACAGGTACCCGCTCTTGCTTCCGCAGAGTTTTTTTTTTTTTTTTTTTTTTTCTTACCTGTTCCTTTATCCAGCCGCACGCTGTCTTCCCGGCTTCTGTAGTGTGGGCGCTCGTCGGACAGCCGGATGCCCAGTGCGCATGTGCGAGAAGCGCTGCGCTTTGTGATTGGTCCGGCGGCTTCTGGGATCTGGCATGTGTCCCAGGTACCGCCTTACCATTCACAAAGAGCACTGCTTCTTGTGCATGCGCACTTGGGACCCGGCTGTCACGCACACTACAGCCGGGAAGACAGCGCGCCGCTGGATTCTCCTGGCGTGCCCACAGATAAGGCTCGGCGTGCCGGCTGTGGCACGCGTGCCACAGGTTCGCCATCACTGCCCTAGTCTATATAAACTCCTTAACGACATCCTATAGTCTCCTTATCTTCCCTCATGGCATATAGTGGACAGCATTATATCTGATCAGGAAAACCTTACTAATGTTCTAAACCAGGGGGCTTCAGTGGGGTTCTCTATAGTATAGGAGGGGCATGACAAGTGCTCGCCCCAAGCATGATACCGGTCTTTCAAAAACTGCAATGTATGTCAATGGTTTTTTTTTTTTTTTTCAGACTCCAACTCTACAGCACTATATGACCTACAGTGAGGGCAGTCTCATCCCAGCCATGCAGCACTTGGCAAAGAATGTCCTGAAGGTCAACAAAGGGCTCACAAAGTTTATGGTAAACATGTACTCCACACAGTAGATTTGGTAGGTGATGGAAGCTGGCTTCAGGGTAATACTGGCCAACCTGCAGACTGTTGGCAAGAAATTTATAGTGTTTCTGAATTGGCACTCATATCTGGCTGACACTATTGATGGCTGTAAAGCATTGTGAGATGGCCAGTAGAGAAATGCATATAGTAAGATACATGGTCTAGAGAGGGACTGCTTGTTTGGTACAATCACTGATGAAGGGTGTTGGGGTCCCACAGGGCAGGAGTGGTAAGGCTCTTCAACGATCTGTCCTTTCTACTGTTCCTGTAATTCAGAGCAAGATTTCAGCTGTGCTGACACAATGAATCCCATTGCTTATAGTTGACATGTCAAAGGAACCATTCCATATCTATACTGACAGGAAAGGATGGCTAGGAAATATGCCATCAGCAAAAGGCTGCTACTAGAAGTTCACACAATAAAAGGGTGAATATTCAGCTTAAATATCTTGCTGATGCCCAATTTTTAAAGGCTTACAATTTGTGCATGCATAAAGGGCCAACTAACTTGGCTTCCTGTCTTGTCATGCTGCATTCCTACTTCAAAGCATTTGTCTCATGTAGGCTGAGCCTGCTTGTCCTACAGTAGGATAAAAAGTTGCAGGAGTTGTGGTGGTCAGAATTTTACTGCTGACTTGCCCCCTTTACACCTCAGTAACCCATATGTGCAGTGGCAAAAGGCTGGACTTTAATGCCTACAGGCCCAACACTTGCATTGTTGGGTGGACTGAGTTTGTGCTGGAAGCACACTCCCAGTACAAAAACCAAGCTGCCAAAAATGGATCTCGCGTAAACACTGGTAGCCAGTGGGACTGACTTCATTTTGTGACCACTGACAGCAAGTCGGTCTCATGATCTCTAATCCTTCCCACCATCAAGCATTAATAACGTTAACCTCCTTGGCGGTATTCCCGAGTGTAGCTCGGGGTAACATTTCAGTACCAAGAGCGGTAACCCTGACCTACACTCGGGAATACCATGCGGCACTGCTCTGGCATTTGTTCACTTACCTTACCCTGCGCTCCCATGATGTGTCCCCTGCAGCGTCCCCGGCCATCTCCTTCGGCCGATGCCGGCTTCTGTGTCCTGTCCCTGTGACGTCAACGTACGGGCGGCGGGAAATTTAAAAATTTTAAATGGTTGGTTTTTTGTTTGTTTCATAGTAAAACATTGCTTTCTCAACCAATTTCACATACATTTTGTCCCTAGTGCTTTGTCCTGCGCCCCGCCTGAATTTTGTCTTCTTTCTGCCTGGAAACTGAGAAACCTCCATGGCGTCCAAAAAGTGTCCCTTTAGGTCAAAAGTGGGTTTAGATCAGCTAGAGAACAGCGATAGTAAATCGGAACCACTTGCAGAATTGAGTGATAATGATTCGTGGGCAAATTCGTCAGACACGGAAAACAATTCTGTGACTTTGCTCAGCAATGTGTGAACTTGGCGCTCTATTTCAAATTTCAGTGTTTTCGGTTTGATTATATTGAATTAAATGTAGTAGTTTATTTTTTTTATGATTTATTAAATTATAATTTATGATTGTTTCAAATTTGATCATACCCGGGATGTTTAATAGACTCTTGTTCGGACAGATTTCAGTGAGTTATTCCTAAAAATTACAGCCTACAAAAAAACTACATATTTCCATGCAAAATAATGGTACCGCTTTCAGCACCAAAAATATGAAATAAGACCGCTAGGGAGGTTAAGGATGTCCAGGTGGGAAGGGGTTGTAGCTTGTCAGTTGGCACAGACTACCATTAAGTGGGTGCACTGTCTGTAGCTGAAACCTCCCACTTTGAGCTGTAGTGTCTGGGATAGAAGATGCAACACGCATGACTAAGCCAAATTCCTTCATCTTAACTGGATTTGGTTCTTTGACAGGTTTGAACTGACTATGCTACAGAACTTGTGGTGGTAACCTTTTGTTTCTTGCAGGCGGTCAGAGACAAATATGCCAGGAGCCAGCAAATGAGGATCAGCTGTCTACCCCAACTCAATTCAGAATTTATGGTGAAACTTGCCAAAAATGTATGAAATAGTGACTGAATTGTACTCCTATAAACATGATGCACTTAACTTTTTAACCTTTTTTAAATTTTTAATAAACACTCTAGATCTAAACATGTGGCTACAGCTTTTTATAGTATTTATTATATTTCAGGTATTTACATAACACTGTCAATTTACACAGCACTTTACATATATAGTACATTCACATCAGTCCCATACACTCCTTGGCTTGGATCATACAATCTAAGGTCCCTAAACTCACATTCATACATACACATACTAGGGACAATTTAGACAGGAGCCAATTAACCTACCAGCATGTCTTGTGAGTGTGAGAGGAAACCCAGTCACATGGAGAACATGCAAACTCCAGGCAGGTGGAGCCATGGCTGGGATTTGAACCAATGACCCGAGTACTGCCAGGCAGAAGTGCTAACCATTTGGCCACTGTGAGATCAAACTATAGACTATCAATACATGACAGCTCCCGCCAATGCAGCAAGTGCTCAATTTCTCCATGGCGGAAAAGAAAATCCCAAAGTGCAAATTGACTTTTGTGACGTCATAGCATTTACAAAGGGCATCATAGAGTGAGTGTCAACTTACAGCAGGACTGCAGCAGGCATTCTGACACGGGGGGGGGGGGGGGGGGACGACGCTGATTTGGTGTTACTGACATCTCCAGTGACGGTGATTAGAGCTACTAAGCAGGAAGGGGTCAACATGTGGGGCAGTCAAAGGGTTAACTGTAAGCACTGCTTTGTATTTCTATGCAGAGGCATATAAACCAGTGTTCAGGAGCTGACAGGGGTGGTGTCAGTGTCACTGCCATTCACAGCTATCAATCACTGGGTCCTGGCCAGTAATCGCCAAGCATCTCCAGGAGAACTATTTGCATGAGCTGCAGGAAGAACTGGTTTACACACTGATTTGGATGGCTGTGCACAGCCATACAAAGCAGTGTGATAACTGTGCTGGGTGTGTTTTTTTAGCTTCACTGTAAACTGCCCTTCAGTTTAACCCATTCCTGTCCAGTGCATTTGGGGTTTTTCCCATAGTGCAAAAAATGCACAGGTGATGAAATGCCACCAAAAGCTAAATTTATGGGGAAAACTCCATAAATTTAGGTACAGCATTGCATGATCATGCAATTTGTCAAAGTAACAGTGCCACAATGCAAAAGTGGCCTGGTCAGGAGGGAGGGGGGGGATCCTCAGGAGGGCAAGTGGTTTACACGCATGACATGCATTTTGCCAAACTATCTTGGGTGTGTGGGTTTTTGGCACATTAGTAGCATAATTAACAAATGATAACCTTAGCAAAAGGTGCACTGCTGATGTGAATGGATCCTTAAAGAGAACACCAACAATACTGTGTATACAGTTAGTTATTTATATTCTAATCTAACTTTAATTTAACATCAATATGACCCCCCCCCCCTTCCCATAAAGTAGTCATCTCTGTAAAGTGACAGCAGGGTGTATCATGTGAAGAACATGTTCTCCACATCTCAGCTTCATAAACTGGCACACCTGAGATCATCTAGGATCTCAACTTTTCTTTCTCAAACACCCACCATAGTGGATTGAAAGGGCAGGCATAGCTAGTGCTATGTTCAAACTTCAGGCTGAACTCAGTGGAACAGTGTGGCTGGCTGTAGTTCTAGAAGCACAGCAGGCTTAGTCATACTAAACCCAAAGCAAACACTTATTATTTAGCTTGCCATTTCTTAGACATAATGGCTGGCGTGTGTGGTTTTATTGTGAACCAGTCTCATTCAAAAGAACAAGGGTGCTTGCAAATGTATCAGGTCCTGAGACATACTAACAAAGTATTTAGCTGGAGTGGGCTTGAATTTGCACGTACATCTAACAGCTGTGACCTTTCACCCCCCCCCCCTTCCCTTCTGCTTTGTGACCAGAAACTGCAATCCACCAGCCCTACATACATAATTTGTCATATTTAAACAATTTGCTGTGTGGGGGGGGGGGGGGGGGGTTTCCCTACATCAGTCATGCTAGTTTTGGGTAACTGCTAGCAAGGTACTTACTCAAATTTCATTTCCTAGTGATGAATCTCTACCATATATCACTCTGTTCATCTTGGTCAGCAGGATGTCACATCTTTACACTGTAACTCGGTATGTCTAACTGGATGATTAAGTCATCACCAGATGCATGAGACCAGAATCCCCACCCAGATCTACTCCTTGCCCCATCAACATGCACCTACTGCATGGGTTTTCATGAGTGGGGTCTCCTAGCACCATACTTTCCTTTCATACTACAAAATGAAAGTTAGTAGGCCATTTTTCCCTCCAGGTTAAATACCATGCAAAATCATGAAAATACCACATTATGACCTCCTAGATGGAGCTATCATGGTAAATATTTCCTATGGTCATTGGTTCCATCTATATTGTGGTATCCTCCACCTTATCGCATGGTAAAAATCTAGTGATTCTTATAAAGGCACTTCTTAAATATGGGTGAGGTTTGTGTTTTGGCACGAACATGGCTTAGTGGGAAAGCCCTGGGGTTTGTAAAGCACAAAGTAGTGGCTGAAAATTTTGAAGATTGACTGCATGAAATAAGAAATGGCCATTTCCCTGGGGGGAAAAAAAGAAGCCAATAATTTGAAGTACAGTCTAGCTTGGCCTTAAAAAAAAAGTGTGCTCACAGTAGCCACATTGTCAACATATGTTTGAAGTTGGTAGGAACAGTCCTTTAGCTTCTGTGGGGGGGAATGTAGGTTTGCATTGCACTTAATGTCTTTCTCCCCCCCCCCCCCCATATGGCAGTGTCTGGCTTCCCATGCCTTTTGTGTAATCATTTCTTAGCTCTGCAAATTGACCACCAAAATTCTCCCCATAGACCTCAATAGGTTTCTTTCCAAATTTGGCATACAATTTGTAGATTGACGTGTTTAAAGTTGTCCTAAAGCTGATCATAGATGTGTTGTATGGGGGTTTTTGTTTTTCTTTCAGCCAGCAGGCTCAATGGTAAAACTAACAGATACACTCCAATCGCATTTGTGAAGTAGATGGAGGGATTCCCCACTCAGGACACTGTATTTAGACAGCAGGATCCACTGCCAACAGAATACACTGATCAGAAATTTGTCATCAAACTATCAACTTCTGTTAGAGGAAAGCCACACCCTTATTGAAATCCTGCTGAACACCCACTTCCACCTAGCAGCACTAGAGTCATTGGTTCAAATCCAAACCACAGCACTACCTGCCTGAAGTCTGCATGTTCTCAATGTTGGTAGTTTAATTGGCCCTACTAGGTGTAGGTATCAATGTTGAGGACCTTAGAATGTAAGCTCCTTGTGGGTTAGGGTCTGATGTGAATGTACAATATATCTATAATGTAAAAGTTGCATAAATTGACAGTGCTATATGCATACCCTTCATAATCTATAGCCAGCTTAGCTGAGGAAGGATGTTCATCTTCACTGCTCTAAAAGAATCCCTTACACAGTTTAAAATTGAACAGATTATCCAACTACACTGTAGCTATATGTATTCATCAGAGACCTTAGATTAAACTGGTTTTCCTGATAATACAGTCACTTTTGATTGATTTGTGATTCAGGGACCTTTTTGTTTCCAACTACTTTCCCCCTTTATAAAGTCTCCTTGCTGCTCTTATGAAATACATGCTAATGATACCGCTTACCAGGAAGAAAGATCAAACAAAGGGAGGATTAAACAGTTTGTACAGTTTAAGATAAAACTGCTAGGCAACTTTGTGAAGGCTCTTTACAAGGTGGAGGAGGTACTTACTCCCTCCCTCATAGCAACCAATTCTACTGAAATACAAGACCTCAAACATTGAGCAATGTAGACATCCACTATACATAACATGTATCCACACACTACTGGTTTTGTATCTTACAAAAGAACATTTTAGATAATCAATATCATCTGAAGGTTCTAGCAAGAAATCATGCTCTTCAAACAACCACTGACTATGATCTGCTAATGGACATTTGAACACCATGGGCACCCGGAGGAAGAAAGTCAGCTTTAATGAGAAGCCTGTGTTTTGTAAGTACAATTTACAATGAATGGAACATTATCATTGTTTGTTCTCAAAATAAAATTGAACAAGGTACCTTTTTAATGGCAGCAATGCAATAGGATATTATTTGGACAATGTGCCCTTGTAATCAAGAATGACTGCAAGAAATGGTCTTCCTTTATTTTTTCAGCTTGTGTACATCTTCATAAATATCTACATAGCCTGTCCCTTTCCTGGTCAAACAAATTCCATAGACTCTTTCTGCAGGTCTGTTCATGCACATAAAAAGCTGGCCATACACTATGAAAAATGGTTTGTCAGAGTATTCAACCTTACCTTCATTAAGTTAACTAACTTGAAGGCCCCTACAGATTTTTGCAGATCTGCTACTTGAATAGAATCCCAGATGTATTAAACAGGTTTCTTTTGTTCCTAGAACATATGCATTGCAATATGTACCATTTTTTCCCTAAACAAAATCCCCATTCACAGTTACAGCAAGTTCATCTGTGATGGGCATTACCAGAGAAATCTATAACAAATTATAAGCAGTGACTACTAAATATATATAACATTTCTAAACTAGATACCCCAATTTGAACAGTAATTCATAAACAAACTACATATAACATCAATATTACTGCATAACTAAAGGCAAAACTTTTTTAAGTTTTGGATAGAGTGGAGTGGGATTAGAATACCTGTCAGTTTTTATTGCTGTCTGTGTCCTCATTAAGAAGATTCATCTCTATTTATACTGTTTACCGTTATCATTGAAAGTAAAGAAAATCCCAAATTTTGGGTTGTCCCCAGAAAAGTAATAGCAGGGAAATCTTCCATTAAGGACACTAGTTCTGGTGACCTAGGGGGTCCCCAAGGAATTCCCTTAATTTGCAGAGATTTCCTGTTTTGGCTATGGGTCAGGAAGTAATGGTAAATCTTCCCAATGGGGCACAGATGGCAAAAAAAAAAAAAAAAATCTGACAGGTTATAACCCTCCCTTTCTCTATCCAAAGTGAAAAAGCTTTGGCTATAGTTCTATTTTAACAAAAACAAAGAAAATACACAATTGAAATCTATTACAAATATAGAGTATCATTTTTTTTTAATATGAAAATTACTATAAAAAATTATATTCATAATTCTAAAACTGTAATGCATAATTTATATCCAACTCTACTTCAAGCCCCCATTGTGTATAACTCTTCTTGCGTTTTTGGATCCAAGATTTGGATGTCACATTGTTTTTTTACATTTTATATATTTGTGGGTGATTTGTTGCACCTTAACCCCTTTATGCCCTAGTAACGTGTGGCGGCACTACACCTAAAACACTCAGGTGTGAACTGGGCCTTAGAATTTTGTTTGTTTGAGAAAAGGTTTACATTTTGCATCTTCGAATTTTCTTGGCACTATGATCTAAAATGATAGTAGACTTGACCCCATTAATCATTTGAAAATTTAAAGACTGTTTCAAAAATGTAAAAAGAAATTCCACTGATGTATGGTCCACTTAAAGTGAACCTTCACCCAAATCCGGCAGTTCTGCTTGGCTGCCTCCTTCTCCCCCCCCCCATTTGATGTTTTAGCACTTTAAATTTTTTTGGGGGGAAGCAGGTACCTGGTTTTGACAGGTACCCGCTTCCACTTCTGGTCAGATAATCACGGCAATCCGACCGAATGCTCCCATTTCCCCAACCCCCCCCATTTCCTTCGCAACCTTATGGGACATGTCTCGGGTCCTAGAAAGCTGCAAGACCATTGGCAAAGTTCGTTAGCTTGTGGCCTCACAGCCGGCTTCATGCCTGTCACAGTTGGCTTCCCACACTAAAGACTCTGGCACCCCGCAGAGCTGGCCCAGGTGAGGACCCACAGATGAGTGTCCTATTATTAAAGGTCAGCAGCTACGGTATTTGTACCTGCTAACTTTTATTATTTGCTGCTAGGGTGAAGAACTGCTTTAAGTTGGGTAATTGTGGACTAAGTCAGTCTTCCATGTCAAATGACATTGAAATCCCGCTTGGTGGCCTTAAAGAGGAGCTTCAGGATATATGGCAAATATAGAAAAGACAACAGAACATGTAAAGTAATAATTACACTTCATGTTGTTCTTTCCGTGTCATGACTGTGAAAAGAGTGCAGCAGTACCCTTAATGTGTATCAAAACCAAATATAGAAAATGTAATATATTTCCTATTACATTGGATCAGCAGTTCTCTGAATGGTGAGGATCCAAACATCAAACCCTTACTCTCCTAGATTGTAAGCTCGAAAGAGCAGGGCCCTCGATCCCCTCATGTTTTGCATTGTATTGGTATTGTTCTGTCACATGTTCTGTCCCCCTCTGTAATGTACAGCGCTGAGCGAACTATTGGCGCTTTATAAATACTGTATAATAATAATAATACTTTACACAGATACCTGCAGGGTGTATGTTCTGTACAATCCTCCCTGGAGGAGGTCTTGTATGACAAGTAGGGGTTGTGTTCTACAGGTTGCAGCTACTAATTACTCAGAAATGAAGCCTGTAATTATCTAGCAGCAAGAGAAAACAGGGAAGGGTAAAATTAGTAGTCATAAAAAAAACAATTATGTCTACAGGACAAAACATTGCACAAAAATAATGCTAGGGACAGTATGTATGTGTCTCCATGGTAAATGATTACCACAAAAGGTGTGCTTGTTTTTGAGTATGGCATAGTATACATGACTCTATGGTAAATCACTAAGATTAAGGTGTGCCCGTTTCTTGAATATGGAATTCAGAATAACAGCATTAAAGTAAACCTTTCACAGACCTGGGAAATTCAAACAGAACGTCATTCAAAACAAAATGCTAACAGTAAGGAAAAAGAGAACGTCAATAAAGTAGACACGAAATATAGACAGAAATATAAATATATACATATACACACACACACACAGTTGTGTTCAAAATAATAGTAGTCAGACATCACTAACCTGATCAATCACTGTTTTAGGTAGAAATGATATTTCTACATGGCAAATAATTTACTAGCAGGTGTAGTAGAGTAATAGAAATCCAACAGACCCAACAGTCATGACATGCATGCTGCTGATTCTGTGTAATTGAATCACTAATTGAAAGGGGCATGTTCAAAATAATAGCAGGGTGGAGTACTATTAGTGAGGTCATTCATTCTTTGAAAAACAGGTGGCAATTATTGCCCTTATTTAAGGAAGGAAGGCAGCAAATGTTGTACATGCTGGTTACAGTGCATTTCTCTCTGAAATTCTGAGGAAAATGGGTCGTTCCAGACATTGTTCAGAAGAACAGCGTACCTTGATTAAAAAGTTGATTGGAGAGGGGAAAACATATAAAAAAGTGTAGAAAATGATAGGCTGCTCAGCTAAAATGATCGCAAATGCTTTAAAATGGCAACAAAAAAACAAACGTGGAAGAAAGCGAAAAACTACCATTCAAATGGATAGAAGAATAGCCAAAATGGCAAGGACTCAGCCAACAATCAGTTCCAGGAAGGTCAAAGAAGGTGTAAAGTTACTTGTGAGTACTGTTACAATTAGAAGACGCCTATGTGAAGCCAAGCTATCTGCAAGAAGCCCCCGCAAAGTCCCACTGTTGAAAAAAAGACATGCTGAAGAGGTTACAATTTGCCAAAGAGCACATTGACTGGCCTAAAGAGAAATGGTGCAACATTTTATTGACTGATGAAAGTAAGATTGTTCTTTTTTGGGTCTAGTGGCCGGAGACAGTTTGTCAGACGACCCCCAAACACTGAATTCAAGCCACAGTACACTGTGAAGACAGTGAAGCATGGTTGCACAAGCATCATGATATGGGGATGTTTCTCATACTACGGTGTTGGGCCTATTTATCGCATACCAGGGATCATGGATCAGTTTGAATACATCAGAATACTTGAAGAGGTCATGCTGCCTTATGCTGAAGAGGAAATGCCCTTGAAATGGGTGTTCCAACAAGACAACGACCCCAAACACACCAGTAAATGTGCAACATCTTGGTTCCAGACCAACAAGATTGACGTTATGGAGTGGCCAGCCCAATCCCCGGACTTAATCCAATAGAAAACTTGTGGGGTGACATCAAAAATGCAGTTTCTGAGGCAAAACCAAGAAATAGAGAAGAACTGTGGAATGTAGTCCAATCATCCTGGGCTGGAATACCTGTTCACAGGTGCCAGAAGTTGGTTGACTCCATGCAACACAGATGTACAGCAGTTCTCAGAAACAGTGCTTATACAACTAAATATTCATTAAGTGATTCAAAGGAAAGCAAAATCTTCAAACATTTTTCAGTTTATATAGTGAATGTTTGAGTTTGTAAAGAAAAATACAAACACTGCTATTTTTTGAACAGTCTAATATTCACTTTTCTTAAATTTTTTTTTTAGAGGAACAACACAAATTTGATATATTTTTCACTTTTTTCAACACACTGCTATTATTTTGAACACAACTATATATATATATATATATATATACACATATATAAAATTATTTTTTAAAATCACAGGTATTTCTATAGCGCCATCAATTTACGCAGCGCTTTACATATATTTGTACATTCACATCACTTTCTGCCCTCATGGAACTTACAACCTAAGGTCCCTAACTCACATTCATACATAATTATATTAGGACCAATATGCAAATCTTAACTTATTTGTAAGAGCCATTCACACCACTGTGCTGCAGTAACCATTCATTCTAAATGGTACCCCGACCACCTTTACAATACACTTCTATTACAGTGCACTGAAAAGTGCAATAATGCGCCACCAAATTTTATAAAGTGCTTGCAAAAAAAGTTATCTTTAGATATTTTGATCATTTTTATACACGCTTTCCTCCTAAATAATATGAATCATCATCCATAGATATTACACTGAGAAGTCATCTTAAAGAAAACTGCAAAATCCATCAGTATTAACGGTTGTAATATCCATTACTAACATTTATCACGTGGCATGTTATGACCATTTAGTCACTGGTCACACTGCTGCGATTTAAAATTGTGCGATTTGTGTGTGATTTCAGGTGCGATGTCTGAAGGCTTTATTGCTACTTGTGAAGATTTTCAACGATTTCTTGCAATTTGCAGTGCGATTTCCATTATATTCTATGTATGTGAAATCGCAATAAAACTGCAGAAAAAGTCGAAGTGTCTCCTGAACTTTGGTGGCATGTTGTTTACATTCATCAGCCAGAGAAGGTGATACGCTGGATGGGATTTCTCAATCCTTTGAAGCGCTGCCTGACCTGTTTATACGGGGGTCATTGTGGTTTATTAAAAAGCTGTTGTTTGTGTTCTGGACCGAGTGCATTTTTATCACTGGCCAGAGTTTTTCAATACCATGAACTCTTGGTGGTGTTTTCTTTGCTTTGATCAAGATTCTTTGCACTTTCTTTTGCTTTCCATCATTATTTATGGACTTTCCTTCTGAAAGTCTTTATAACAGTCTTTATAACAGGTTTGGTTTTTTTTCACTTGTTTGATCCTTATCCCATATTAGTATATATATTATTAATAGTAATATTCACAATATTAATGTTAATTTTGTTTTTTGAGTTTATGTATCCTAACTCTTGGTGCTGACAGATTCTATTTTACCTAAGTGCAGTGTTTTTCTTTTTTGTGAGAAATTACTCACTTTTTGGCAAAGTTAGGGTAGCGCTTACCCCTGAAGAAGCCGTTGTTTCTCAGGTCCCCTGTTCCTATGCTCAAGGCTCTGCAAATAGATCTAGCAGGCCAATGCAACAACTAAACTAAGCAACTTATTCACTCCCTGGTTATATCTCGCCTCGACTATTGTAACTCCCTCCTCATTGGCTTAGCTCATCGCAGGCCATCCCCTCTTCAGTCTATCATGAATGCTGCTGCCAGACTCATCCACTTTACATCCACCCCTCTCTGCCAATCCCTCCACTGGCTTCCCATTGCCCAATGGAAAAAATTCAAAACATTAACAATAACATATAAAGCCATTTATAACTCTGCCCCAAATTGCATCACCAATCTTGTCTCCAATTATCACCCAAACCGTCCTCTCCGCTCCTCGTAGGACCTCCTGCTTTCTATCTCCCTTGTCACCTCCTCCCATGCTCGTCTCCAGGACTTCTCCAGAGCTTTACCCATCCTCTGGAACTCTCTACCCCAATTTATCAGACTATCGCCTATTCTGCTCACTTTTAGGCGATCTCTGAAAACCTATCTCTTCAGGGAGGATTATCCTGCCCTCAGCTAATAATGGAATCTTCTACTCCTCCTACCAGTCCATCCCCCTCAGTTACTACTATTTGTACTAGCCCCTCCCTCCTAGATTGTAAGTGCCAAGGAGCAGGGCCCTCCTAACCCTCTTGTATTGAACTGTATTGTTGCTGTATTGTCTCCTGTTATATTGTAAAGCGCTGAGGAAATTGTTGGCGCTATATAAATCTTGTATAATAATAATAAACAGGTATTGGTCCTCCCAGGTGCGGGAGCAGTGTGACCGTATGCAAACGGAGGTGTGTCAGAGTCACAGGATCTAAGGAGCCACTTGGTCTTCACCAAAGCCACTGGAGGTGTGGATGTTGCGCTGCGAGGTATACCCCAGGTTGCAGCTCTCTAACACACCCAAGTGGGTACAGTGCAACCAAATAGCATGCTGAAAGGACACATGGTACACAGAAGAGAGTGGGGGAAGCTGAGCAACAGTACAGAGAGAGACTCAGCAAGCTGGAAAGGGCTGCAGGGCAAAAAAACAACAAGAAACAATGCTGAGAAAGACACACAGCAACAAGAAATGAAGGTATCCACACACAGAAAACACTGAGAACAAAGACAGGATCAAACAACACACAGAATATAGGAATACTCAAGCACTGGCGAACACCACAGGAACCAGAGGGGTTCGACTTCAATGTGAGGACACCTTGCTCAAACACGAACACACAGATGTAGAGGCTCAATAATACCTAGGTTCAGGGTGGATAGGCAGGAACCCGAGCATCTCAGACAGGAGACAAAACCCGGAGCCGGGTCGATGTGCACATAAGCGTGACACAAATTAGTTAATCAGTAGGCAGCAACCCCTCCTAAACTCTATACTAGAGTGACACCACCATAACAGCTCAGCAGTCTGCAATATACCCTCTCTCTTCTGTTGGCCATCCTCCACCCCTCTTCTTCTTTAGGCTGGGAAAAGTAACAGGAAACCATCTATCCTCTGAGGCCCAGTGCCTTGCAGGATCTGTAGTTATCTACTCCCATCATACCATGCCAGCTACTCTCAGTTTTGTAATAGCAGCATCTCCTTGTAGCTGTACCTGTGTATAATCTCTGTCACTGATCAGACACAAAGTCCTGTCCTCAAACATGAACAATGGCATCAGCGTTATAAAACTGACATCCAGGTCCAAGTAGCTGCTCCTCTTCTGCCAGCACTGCAGACCAGGGCTACGCTACACTGCCCAAGTTCTATAGTGAGGAACAGAAGTATTTGAACACCCTGCGATTTTGCAAGTTCTCCCACTTAGAAATCATGGAGGGGTCTGAGGTTCACATTGTAGGTGCATTCCCACTCTGAGAGACAGATTTTTTTAAAAAATTCAGGAAATCACATTGTATGATTTTTAAAGAATTTATTTGTCTTGCACTGCTGAACATAAGTATTTGAACACCTAAGAAACATCAAGAATTCTGGCTCTCAAAGATCTGTTACTGTTCCTTTAAAAAGCCTACCTCTACTCCACTCATTAATCTAACTTAGTAGCACCTGTCTGAGCTCTTTAAAGACACCTGTCCACCCCACAGTCAGTCAGGCGCCAACTACTACCATGGGCAAGACCAAAGAGCTGTCAAAAGACACAAGAGACAAAATTGTGGACCTCCACAATGCTGGAGAGGGCTACGGCGCAATTGCCATGCAGCTTGGTGAAAATAGATCAACTGTTGGAGCAATTGTTAGAAAATGGAAGAGGCTAAAGACGACTGTCAGCCTCCCTCGGACTGGGGCTCCACGCAAGATCTCACCTCGTGGGGTATCACTGATGATAAGAAAGGTGTGGAATCAGCCCAGAACTACAAGGGAGGCGCTGGTCAATGACATGAAGAGAGCTGGGACCACAGTTTCAAAGGTCACTGTCGGTAGAACACTACGCCGTCATGGTTTCAAATTATGCATTGCACGGAAGGTTCCCATGCTCAAGTCATCACATGTCCAGGCCTGTCTGAAGTTTGCCAATGACCATCTAGATGATCCAGAGGAGGCATGGGAGAAAGTCATGTGGTCAGATGAGACCAAAGTAGAACTTTTTGGTCTAAACTTTACTCGCCATGTTTGAAGGAAAAGAAGGATGAGTTGCATCCCAAGAAAACCATCCCTACTGTGAAGCATGAGGGTGGTAACATCATGCTTTGGGGGTGCTTTTCTGCGAAGGGGACAGGACGACTGCACTGTATTGAGAGGATGAATGGGGCCATTTATTGTGAGATTTTGAGCAACAACCTCCTTCCCTCAGTCAGAGCATTGAAGATGGGTCGTGGCTGGGTCTTCCAACATGACAACGACCCGAAGCACACAGCCAGGATAACCAAGGAGTGGCTCCGTAAGAAGCACTCCAGACCCAATTCCAATAGAACATCTTTGGAGGGATCTGAAACTCTGTTTCTCAGCAACAGCCTCGAAACCTGACAGATCTAGAGGAGATCTGTGTGGAGGAGTGGGCCAAAATCCCTGTTGCAGTGTGTGCAAACCTGGTCAAGAACTACAGGAAACGTTTGACCTCTAAAATTGCAAACAAAGGCTTCTGTACCAAATATTAATACTGATTTTCTCAGGTGTTCAAATACTTATGTTCAGCAGTGCAAGACAAATAAATTCTTTAAAAATCATACAATGTGATTTCCTGAATTCTTTTTTAATTCGGTCTCTCAGAGTGGGAATGCAACTACAATGTGAATTTCAGACCACTCCATGATTTCTAAGTGGGAGAACTTGCAAAATCACAGGGTGTTCAAATACTTCTGTTCCTCACTGTATATAGAATATTTCAGTATACAGTGGGTACAGAAAAGAATCACCCCCTTTAAAATAATCACATTTTGTTGCTTTGTAGCCTGAAGTGAAGACAGACATAGTTTTAGTTTTATCCAGCTGTATTTACTCTGACCAGTTTCCTCCTGGCACCTTCACCCAGTTTGGAGCGACGTCCTGATCCAGGGAGGGTCTGTGTTGTACCAAATACCTTCCAATTCTTAGGCTGGCCATACACTATACAATTTTCTGTCCAATTTCCTTTAGATTTACCTTCAACTATGTAGTGCAGGGGTCTGCCTAATTGGATACTAATGAAAGTGGGTTTTTTTAGGTTTGATCTAATATTATATGGTTTTTGGTAAATCTAAAGCAAAATTCTCAAGAAAATTGTATAATGTATGGCCAGCCTTAATAATAGACTTCACTGTGTTTCTAGGCATTGATCAAGCCTTTGACTTTTTTTGTAATCAAATGGTTTTGTGTGCCATTGAGAAAATGATTAGCTACACCTGATTGAGTTTCCAAGTCATTTTTAGGAGGGGTGATCCTTTTTATAACTCGGTGATTCTTTTTGTTAATTTTGTTTCTGACATATTGGTGTTATATCTTTCACTTGGATGTAATAAGTTGCACTGAGTAAATACAGCTGGATAAAACAAAAACTGTCTCTGTCTTCATTTCTGGCTGCAAAGCAACAATTGTGATTATTTCAAAGGGGGATTCTTTCTTATACCCACAGTATTTATTGTTTAACTTCATGTTTTGACCATTTCCTTTTATGCCCGAAAGCTAATTGAATTCAATTAGGTAAATATCAGAATGATTACATTCTTATTGACCACCAGCACTGACATAAGAGTGTACTTTAACCACTTCAAGTCCAGACACTTTCACCCCCTTCCAGTCCAGGCCAATTTTCAGCTTTCAGTGCTATCACACTTTGAATGACAATTGACGGTCATACAACACTGTACCCATATGAATCTTGTAGCATTTTTGGAGACAGATAAAACTTTATTTTGGTGGTATTCATTCACCACTGGGATTTTTTTTTTTTTTGCTATATAAATGAAAAAGTCCAAACATTTTAAAAAAACATTTTGCAAATATATAATCTTTCATAAAACTTGGCCAAAATGTATTCGGCTATCTTTTTAGTTTAAAAAAAAATAACCAAAATTAGTTTATAACCAAAAATTATAATTTTTAAAAACTTTTTTACATATTTATTTTATTTTTTTATATTATGATTTGTTTTTTGTTAACATACTGTCACCCTAGCAGTACAGTGTCACCATAGTGACACTACTACTTGTGGGGAGTGATGAAGATTTTTTTTTTTACACTGATTGCTTTTACACCCATAAAGGCTGTAAAAGCAATCATTTCTCTTTTTCTCTGGCTGCATTCTTGCACTCATTGAGAAATTAAGCAGGCTACTGTGTTTACATCTCTATATAAACCTGCACTTTTTTTATGTTATACTGCTGCACAGTCTACTAGCCCTACTTACTGTATTTTGTGTATGTATATTGAATTTTAGTGGGTTCAGCTGGAAAGAAAGACATCCACAGTGGCATTCTCCAGCATTACCACAAACTCATCGCGAAGCACCTTTCTCTCACCTCTCCTGTCTATAGGAGGCTTAAGGAAAATGGGATCTTGACAACCGATCAGATAGGTTTATTGGAGGTGAGGACATTCAACCATTACATACAAGGCACATTAAAATGTTTGTCTCATGTTTTTGTCACGATTCATACCACTGTTTGTCCTTTCACATATTAGTTCAGCCTTTCTCAACCTTTCTTTTTTACCCCAGAGGAACCCTCAAAATGATTTTCAGGTCTTGGAGAACCCCCGCTAAAACCAAACGCTTGGTGGCCAGTTGGAAGCATGCCCCTTTTACATTGGTGGCCAGTGGGAAGCTTGCCCCTTTTACACTGGTGGCCAGTGGGATGAATGCTTTTAGATTGGTAGTCAGAATGCCACCCTTATGGACAGCTAGAAAGATCATTGATGTCATTTAACTGGCTCTGACAAGTGGCAATGGTTCCAGAACTACGCAGGCATCATAAAATTGAAGGTAAATAATCCACAGCTCAAGGAACCCCTAGTAACCTCTAGAGCAGTGGTTCTCAACCTTCCTAAGGCCATGACCCTTTAATACAGTTCCTCATGTTGTGGTGACCCCCAACCATAAAATTATTTACCCAGTAATTATAATTCATGAGTGTTGTTTTACCTCCAATACTGCTGCTTTCAACACAGTAGCTGCTTTTAACAGAGTAGCTGCTTTCAACACAGCAGCTGCTTTCTACACAGTAGCTGCTCTTTACACATTGGAAATATGTGTTTTCTGATGGTCTTAGGGGACCCCTGTGAAAGGGTCGTTCGACCCCCAGGTTGCGAACCACTGCTCTAGAGGAACCTGGTAAGCAATGGCCATTAGATGACAGAATCCAATTAGGTCCAGGCAATATGTATTATATATTACAATAAGGCATGACTACAGGGGATCAGAAGGTACGGACAGGGACAAAAGTTACAAATGCCCTCAGGTTTTTGTAGTATGGGGGTTCATACATAATTGCTATTACACGTTTAATCAACCATAATACACTCTATGAAGAACAGAGCTCTTGTTTTGTCTATAGTTTTTCTTCTTCAGTTAAAAGCACACTCCCTCACTTGATGAAAAAAGTATGATCCAATCAGGTCATAAAATATTGTTAACCTCAATGTACAGTAAGGTCTGGGATACTTACTTTCCCCTGTATAATGGTGATATCTGGCTTCAGGAGCACTTTAGTTGGAATCAGTTGTATAAGTCCATCTACATTTCTTAAAAGTAAATTTAATTTCATTCTCAGCAATGTTACATGAACTTTAAATAAAATGTTTTTAAAAATGCAGCTAGAAGATGTTCCAGAGCAGAAGATTTCCAAACTAATTGATATACTGAAAAGAGCAGACTACCATGTTTTCACAACATTTTGTGCTATACTGCATGAGACTGATCACCGTCACCTAGCCCAGATCCTTCAAAAGGCAGTAAGCAACAAAACCCATGAGTTACCTGAAGGTGAGATTTTTGCATTCTGCATAGAATGTGTGTCATTACTGGTTCTCTCCAGCAAAAATGTGGTTTTAAAAGCAGTAGATTACATAAAATGTATTTAAAATGTATTTATAGCCACAACCTTTAGTTTTGAATAGATTATACAGTAGGGAATGATTATCTGATGGTTTAACCTGAACAGGGGTGAGAAGAAATCTTCCAATGGGTTTGATGACAACTCTTTAAGAGGGGCTTTCCTTTCACTTTTGAGAAATTTCCTCTCACTTCCCGTTGTGTTCCTCTGCTATATTTCTTGGAATGTATTAAGAACGTTATATAGCAAGATTGCTGTCAGAAAATGTAAAAGTAGGGACTCATGGTGGTAACATTATGCGAACTAACACGTCAGCAGATATCTGATACACTTAAGTGCACTGAACGGAGTCTTTGGTTTTAATCATAATTATCTTTGGTTATAAACCATCACATATACCCAGGGAAGTGAATGGTCTCAGGTGATACACCGAGATTAAACAATTCCTCCTATATAAGTTGTACCTGTTTATTAGCTGTCTTCTCTTACCTATAGCCAAAGTCCAAAATTTATAAAGCTTGTAAGAGTTCAGAAAGAAGAGGGTGGAGAGCTGAAATTACCCACTGCAGAGCTCACTGAGCAAAGTTCTGGGAGCTGATAGGAGGGAAGACACACACCCCCTCCACACAGTTCACAGGAACAGATCTGAGGCTGTCAATCTGCTGGCGGTCCCTCCTCTGTCACCATTTTTCTTTTGGTGTCAGGAAAACTTGCCAGAAGTGATTCATGCTGATAGCAGAGGAACAAAGCAGCAGACAGAAATGCTGTTTAGAGCTCTTAATTGGGACAAGTACACACTATGGTGGGATATGCTTCATATTTCATATCTGAGGTTTACAACCACTATAGTGCAATTAGTGTAAGTATGGCAAGAACAGTGTAGATAGCAACAAGGGTTACAGCAGCAACAAGTGAACATGCAGCTGGTGTTTGAGCATTTTAGTAGCAGACACCTCAGAGGAAGGCATGCTATAATAGCCGCAGTGAGGGATTCATCCATCCTCACAGTGTAACATGTATGAAGGAATCTGTTAAATTTATTTTTCTGAGCCCGCTAGGCTGCACAAAGAAAATGTATATGTGTATGGCCAGCTTTATTCTGGGGGGTAGAGAATGATGAGAAGGGCAGTTTGTCCACTGTCATTAAACCTACATCTGTTGATTAAGCCCCTGATCACATCGTGTGCAACTTGGTATGCAATTTGCATGGCATGCGACTTGCAAATTGTATGCCAAGTTGCACCCTATTGTCCGCTATTAGAGTAGTCATATTGGTTTAACTTGGTCGAAGCCGCACAGATTTCTAAAGTAGTGCATACACTACTTTTGTTGAGATTTGCATAGACATCTGTGTCAGATGTCTTGCAAATCGCAATGAATTCACTGTAAGTCGCACGATTTCAAAATCGACTTTGATGTGGCCAGGGTGTAAAACAACAAACTATTGTCAATGAGGACCCGGATGAGTTGCATATTGCAGAGTACCAGTCTGGGACCTTTTATTATACACAGAGAATGTGTATGAAATGCTCTGCGGGTGGCTGTGCAATTGCAATGGCTTATGTTAATTAGACATAAAAATGGTCCTGCTTTAGTAGGTATACGAATGGTGAGGTTCTTTTAAACCTGTCTTCTATAACATTTATTATTTTGGATTTATGTACTCTCATCCAGTTATGCCCGTTCCTCAAAACAAGCAACTCCTGAACGAAGCAATATTACTACATCATGAATACAACAGAGCAATCAAGCAAGAAAATGAACAGCTCAGAAAGAAGATTAAAAGGATGAAAAACAAATACATGAGCAAGTATGTGGTGGTGGTTATTAGCTATCTTTGCCAGGGCTGTATTTATCATGGGGGGTTTCTTTACCATCACCAAAGGCACCATAAGACATTTCATTTACAAAGGATATTTTCATTTACATTTCTGTTTTAGTCTTTTTCTGGATATTGGTGTGGAAATCCAAAAGAACTGGTTGCACGTCACAATATTCATAGGAGAAAGTGTCCCAAATATGGAAAATAGCTTAAGTGGGGTCCAAGTATTTCCCACCACTTCCATATATACAATTGTACAGAGCAGCCTTTCTCAACCAGGGATCCTCCAGAGGTTGCTAGGTGTTCCTGGAGTAATGGCAGATTGCCCTTCCACCTAATGGCGCTCTCTTAGGGGCTAACAACGCCGAGATGTGAGACTAGTCAAGCCTCCTTTTCTCTCAGGTAAGTAACCACTGGCACCAATGATCTTTTTAGTTGTAAGTGAGACACTCTCTTCACTGACAACAAATGTAAAAGCACGTTCATTCAACTGGCCACCAACGTAAAGGGTAATTTTCTAATTCTCGGCTCTTTTACATTATCTTAAAGATAATGTAAATTATTGGGCACATGGAAATTCAAGACATGATAACATATAGCAATCAGTAAAGCCAGCCATAGACAGTTCAAATCTCAGCCAGTTCAGCAAGGACCGGCTGAGATTCGAACCATGTATGGGCAGACTGATTGTACCCAAGTTGGTTGATCGATCACTTTGGGTACAATAACCAGCCTTTCTGATTTTTCATGCGATTATTGCCAGCAGCTATAGCTGTTAGCAGTAAGCACTGTGTTTTTTTTCCTGGCAGGGAAACCCAATAGCCCCGCGGGAGAGATTCCCCCATGAACACTGACCCCTGTTTGCTGGAAAGAAAATCGCACCATCTATGGCCAGCCTAAGAAATCATTCAAAATTGTTGTGTTTCTATTTGTTATTTTTCCTAAATGTATACTTAGCCAGTCTGAACCACCATGACAAATGCTTATGATTGATGAATTAATTCTGCATGTTGAACCAATATTCATTTCAGCCTAATGATATCAATAATATCTTTTAAAGCTTATTTTAAAACTTGGCATGCATGAAACAAACAATATATCACACCAAAGTCTGCTTTAGGCTCCATGCACAGTAGCTTTTAAAAACACCAGTGATCTTGGCAGAAAAAAATGGTAATTTTGAGCGCTTTTTGTACTAGGGTTTAGGAGTGTTTAGCGTTTTTTTATCTGCCAGAAAAACACTCTCAAAAACACAAAACAGAGAGGTTTTTCTCTGCCTCTAAATGCGGAGCTTAAACTTTTGCCGCCCGGCCAATGGCCGATTGGCGGCCGGAAAAATCACTCAGCGTTCCGGGTGGACGCAATATGGACGCCATGCGCAGTGGCGCGATCTGTCACCGGCCGTGTACCTCGGACGATGACAGATCTGAGTACCAGCCCCCATTGCCGATGCCATGTGACCTGCTGTGACCAATCACAGCAGGTCACATGACAGTTGTATACGATGGATGGCTTCATTCATGCCATCCATTGTATACTAGTGTGCCTAGTTGTGAATGGTCACAGCGATCACATGCACAAGCTGGGCCAATCACAGCCCATCTGTGTCATGTGATTAACCGTGGCCAAATCACAGCTAAGCACAAAAAAAAACCTGAATGAATCAATGTCATTCAGGTAAATGTTTGCTTATAGCAAAGTAATTCTTTACTATAAGCAAATTGTGTAAAAAAAAAAAAAAAAATACTGATCACTTCCCCAAAGTAGTACAATGTTACTATGGTAACATTGTACTACTTTGGTCATAGTGAAATATGAAAAAAAAAGAAAAAAAAAGTAATAAAAAATTTTAAATATACAAAATTAAAAAAATATTATAGTTTTTTTTTCACCAGTCACCAGTCAGTGTTCCTGATCACCGCCATGCCAGTCAGTACTTCAGGATTGATCAATAGTGAGATATATCCCATAGTTTGTGAACTCTATAACTTTCCTACAAACTAAAAAATCCATCCTAATTTGGGTTATTTTCACCAAAGACGTGTAGCAGAATACATCTTGGCCTAAATTTATGAAGAACAATTTATTTGCAAACTTTTATAACAGAAACAAAGAAAAACGCGTTTGTTTTTTTTCTAAATTTTCGGTCTTTTTTTATTAATTTAGCAAAAAATAAAAACCCCAGTGGTGATTAAATACCACCAAAAGAAAGCTCTAGTTGTGTGAAGAAAATGTTAAAATTTTAGTTTGGGTACAATGTTGTATGACCGCGCAATTGTCATTCAAAGTGTGA
The DNA here is from genome assembly GCF_062004578.1 of Staurois parvus. Classification (NCBI taxonomy): domain Eukaryota; kingdom Metazoa; phylum Chordata; class Amphibia; order Anura; family Ranidae; genus Staurois; species Staurois parvus. The sequence continues at coordinate 7,819,275 of NW_028318510.1, forward strand.
GAGCGCTGAAACATGAAAAATGGCCTGGGCAGGAAGGGGGTAAAAGTGCCCGGTATGGAAACGGTTAAAGAAAACACCTCTAGACCACCTAATGTGCATGGACACATAGAATAACATTTTTTGCTTCTACAGGCAAAACGCTAAACTCCTCTAGGAGCGGCTTTTTTTTAAGCCAGTGTGCATGGAGCCTTAAAGCGTTATTAAAGGGTAGGTTCACCTCTAGGAGCATGTTACATGATACACCCAGGTCTTGTCTTCCACCACGGCACACTGAATTGTAGTTTCAATGGACCACAAGTGTGCTGATCAGCCCCCTTGTAGACCATTCACACTGCCTACAACTCTGTAACAGATACAGGAGGTATGGGCAACAGAGCTGCAGTTAGTAAGTGCCTGGAATATAACACAGCAGGCAGCTTGTACTTCTCAATAGACTACGATTACGCTGATCAGCAGGCTTGCAGTCCATTGAATCTTTCTCCAGCTTTCTAAATGAAAGCCTTTATGGAAGAACAGACAGAAAGCTGAAGGGGGAGTTTGCAGCAGCCTGGCATTGCACCTGCTATCAACTGATCTTCGGTGCAATGCTCTGCAGGCTCATGTGGAAAAAAATAATGCAATCCTGCAAATATATGTACATTTATTGGTAAACTTAGTCTTTAAAACCAAAACTATAATATATTGCAGCTTACCAGCCCTGCATTAGTTTTATATTTTTAGGTTTATTTCCTTTTTGGTTTCACCTGGTAATCTACCCAGTAACACACCTCCTATATTAGCATGCCTAGTCACTCTGGATGAAGGAGAAAATGAGATTCCTTTGGACAGCAGCATTGTCAGTCTGTGGGAAGAGTAGTTATGGATGCAATTGCAGATTTAAATACACTAACAAATTGAAGCCAAACTCCAAGATGTTATAAGCAGTTACAGAAAACTGTTTTTTTTTGTTCATTTTGGGATAAAGGTTTTACATAAATAAAAGCTGATCATTGTAGGCAACCCTGTCAGTGGTAAATTGTTTCAACCTTCTAACTGCTACAACTGCAGGACACCTTGTTCTGTTGAAAAACAGACTAAAGCTGGCCATAGATTAATCATTTATTTTTTCATTGAACCAACAGAAAAAAAACAACCCAATTCCCACATCCACCCAATTCCTCCATCCACCGTGCTATTGTGTTCTGACGGCGGGGAGCTTTCTCAGCCGTCAGAATACACCGCTCAGTGCTGCCAGCAATAGCCGGCAACACTGATTGTTTTGGAAAAACCCAACAGGCTGGTTTTACAGAAGTCATTCAGTAGATCAATTTCTGTACAGCCAGCCTGCCCATACATGGATACAATGCGCCCATTGTAGGAGGAAGAAGAGGGCAGAGAGGACCCATTATTGAACCTGGCCAAAGTCACTTGGAAATACAAAATAATGTATACTGATTTTTGTTCTTCATTGTAGGGGAGCACCAAAGGGAGACTGCAAATGGGAAGGGTGGGGGTGGCTGTGGGACCCAAGCCTGGACCATACGCTAATTCCATAATGTCTGTATAACTGTCTTGACAGCCTGAAGGAACTTGAAGAGAAAATCACTATAGCCAAATGGGAACGCGACCTTGCCATCAGAGAGAGAAATATCCTATGTAGTGAAAACGAAGCTCTGCAGAACCTAAACACTGAGCTCCAGGCCTTGGTTAGACGGCTACAAGAAACAGTCTTTAAGTCTGACCTAAAGGACAACAGGACTCTCCACTCCCAAGTAATGGACCTTGGCTTCAGCATGGATTACTTACAGGAAAAATCCAGGACATTTTACCCACATACACACTTAGGTCTTGTATACAGGTGAAACCACATACCACGGGGAAGTGTGACATCAAATTCAGTGTTGGATTTACAGAACTGAACCCAGAAGCTACATAATCCTTCAAGAACTATACATCAGCATGTTCATTGAACACAACTCTTTTATGCAGGACATATCATGCTTGTGATATTGTGAAACAGATTATTTATTTTCTAACAAATGAATGATCCCTTATTGTACACATGCCACTTGTTATCTTGCTGCTATCCCTAAAATGACTATATATGCCATTCTGTCAGGTACAAATGTACAACTCAAGGGTGTATAGAAGCCAATGGCTCCTGCTGCTATCAATCTGCCCAGGGAGTAGGGAGACAGCGGCAAGAGCCAATGCTCTCGTGCATATTGCTGGATCAGATCAGCTCAGGTAAGAATAAGGGGGGGCTGGGGGGGGGGGGGGATTCTGCAGCATAGAAGGTTTTTTTACCTTAATGCATAGAATGAATGTATTATGGTGAAAAACCTTAAGGCTTTAGAACCACTTTAAACAATATTTTTATTCTCCATAATCTATACACAGCCACTACTTAATGGCCCTGTAATCTATTTTTCATTAAATCATTTCTTACTGTGTTTTAATGTCCCTCATGTGCTCCCAAACCTCTCCTTCTCCCACTTTCTTCTATTTGTTTGGAATTAGTCCATTTTGTGAGCCATCAAGAGAGGGTGGCTACACTCCATCATACAGTGGGACCACGAAAAACAAACGTAGCCACCCTCTAACAGGAAGAAGGTATTTTTCTTTATTTAGAGCTTAGGGTCACTTTAAGCTTTACCTAGAAGAACATTTTCACAAAGGAAAGCTCAACTGAGAGTAAAATGTAGGCTGCCTTTTTAACCCGTTCCCGCCCAGCCTATAAGAGAATGACAGGCAAGCAGTACTCTCGTTGGTCCGTGTGGACATCATATGACATCCTCCCACACCACAGCCTAGCATGCACCCTCAGGTCCATGCTGCGGCGAGATCTGTGAACACAGCCAATGACTGATTTGTGTACCAGTCCGTTGCCGGCACCATGTGACTGCTGTGACCAATCACAGCAGGTCACAGGACAACTGTAACAGTGGACGGCTTCCTTTCATGTCATCCATTGTATACAATTGTGTTGTTAGCTGTGATTTGTCACAGTGATCACATGTACAAACTGGGCCAATCACAGCTCATCTGTATCAAGTTATTAGCTGTGATGCCAGTGTTTTATTAAAGAAAAAAAATAAAAATATATACACACACACACACACTGTATATAAATTTTCCCCGCACAGTCACCATTCAGTGTCCTTGATCGCCACCGCTGTACTGCACTGGTGATATTATGTGAAAAAGAAAAGTAAAGTGTAATTCTAAATTTTCCAAAAAATTACAACCAGGGGCGGACTGACCATTTGGAAACTCGGGCGCTGCCCGAGGTCAGTAGGGGGCCCCATGAGATGCCCCTGGTACCTTTTTCATAGGCTTTTTTGAGTTTGGGCAAGGACACAGGGGCCCCATGATTCTCTATTGCCCAGGGGCCCCATGAGTTGTCAGTCCGCCCCTGATTACAACTTCAAAAAAACTCACCATGCCTTTTACTAAATAGTGCACATAATTGACTTTCCAAAAAGGGGTCATTTGGGGGATATGTGTACTTTCCTGACATTTTTGGGCCTCAAGAAATACGATGGGCCATCAGTACATCAGGACTGATCATTTTTCAGATATATACCATAGTTTGTGGACTCTATAACTTTCCTACAGATTAAATAATATACACTAATTTGGGTTATTTGCACCAAAGAAATGTATTAGAATACACTTTGGCCTATTTTTATCACAGAAAGAAAAATCCAATGGTGATTAAATACCACCAAAAGAAAGCTATATTTGTGTGGACAAAATGCTAAAAAAAAATTTAGTTTGGGTACAATGTTACATGACTGCGCAATTGTCATTCAAAGTGCGAGTGCCAAAAGCTGAAAATTGGCCTGGGCAGTAAGGAGGTAAAAGTGCCCGGTATTGAAGTGGTTAGTCAACAACTTTTGATTGGACCAAAGACATTCGGTGGGCTGGGACTCCCGGACAAGGCGAAGCATATGGCTGTATCCTGAGTTGGTGCCAGTCTAACTCAGACAAGCTGTTGACACAACTAGAACAGTCCTTTTCGAGCTGACATGCACTGTGGCGCGTCATAGTACTTCATTGAAGCTTCCTGTCAGTATATCTGCTTGCCCGTATGGGATGTACTGACAGATCTGCAGGAGACCTGCATGGTAATCGGCTGATCGCTGGTGCAATGCTTTACAGACTCCTGCAACAAAAAATAATAAATTCACATTTTTTTTAACCTGCAAAAAAATGTGCATTTATTATTTTTTGTGAAATGGTGAACTTATCCTTTAAATGAGACTAGTTTACACCATTGTGGTGCATTAAAAAAAAACCCAGAATGCTGCATTTGTTCACATGTAAAATTCACTGGACCACATAACTGCACAAGAATGCACCGCAAACACAGAAACTAAGTGAAAAAAATATAATGCCTCAAAAATGTACTACTAATGCACTGCAAATGCAACAAAAATGCACCAAATTACCATTTTTGTTAAAGCTGAATATCAATATTTTCATTAGAAATTAATGGAATTATCAATTCCAGCATAGATCACACCTCTGTACCATGCTGCTCAGTTGTTTGCACATCCCCTGACATTTTATCACATTTGATAGGCGTGAGGTGGTGTTGTCCCACTGCCTTCTCATCTTCTCATTTAAACCACCTAAATGCCAGACTACTGCTTTGCAAGCATATACATTGTTTTTCGTTGCGGTGTGGTTGCAGCATGGCTCTGTTCACTAGAATGGGTTGTGTTTGGGAGATAAAATTGCCTGCCGAGCACAACAGAAGGTATTGTTCCTGCCGCAGCCATGAAGCAGACCATTGTAGTTACAGCATGAGTATACCCCCAGCCTCTGCCTCTTCAGCTAAAAAGAGGGAGTGGTTGGGGGAAGGTAAAAACACTGAGCAACCACAAGATTTTACCAACCCCCAGCCACTAGTGTAAACACGTCCTCAAACTTTAATGATTCTAGCATGGTAGTGATCCCTAGCATCTAAGGCCCCATTCAGTTTGTGTAGCAGGAATGCCCGCTCACAGGTTTTATTTTAGCGCATATCATACGTTTCCATGTGTTGTGGATAGGGCAGCCCATTCACTTGAATGGGCTGCCCTATGCGTGTTAGTCATGCCAAAGAAGCTTCTACAGTTTTTTGGACTACAAGCTTTGTGCAATTCTTTCGTGTGCATTTTTCCACAATTGCTGCATGTTGTCATTCAACAATCGCAGTAAAATAGCACCACGTTAAAGGTTAAGAGTGAATGGCACTCAAACACGCGGTGCACGTTTTGCTGCACAATTTGGAAACACCCACAATTCCAAATTCCTATGTATGAATGCAGCATTATATCTACTGCAAAAAATGATAGATCTTGTTACGTTTTCACATTTTTTTTGCTCTGATGCACTACATACTAGCCCAGTTTTGCTTCAGTGAAAAAGGACATGTTCTCCTCTGTGTGGGGTAAACAAGCAGACCCAAAAGTGGACTGTATACGCTTGCCTCCCACAAGGGAAAAGTGCAAGTTTTCCACTGTGTGGGGTAAATGTATGCAGACCCAAAAGGGGGATGTATACGCTTGCCTCACGTAGAAGAAAGGGACACTGGAAAAACCGTCTTTACCTCCGATGTAATGCGTATGTGGATAGCAGTAAGAGCTACAAGAGGAATAAAAAAAAAAAAAGACAAAAAGGTACCTTTGAAAAAAAAAATGTATTCAAAGAAAAAAACTATTTTGTTAACTGCAGTAAGCAGAAATAATGCAAAAACAACAAAATACATTACACATATTGATCCTGCCATGATGCTTCTCTTTATGGTGATACAAGAAAATCTGATTGCGGATAGTCAAGGCTCATACATTTGTCCATAAACAGCACACAATGACTTGGATTTTGTGGCTGTGGTTCAACAGTGACTCTCTCCTTGTCCTGCAGAAAGTAATGAAGCACACAGCAGGCCAGGACCACTTTGATGGCATTTTCAGCATGTATTGCTGGGCCGATAATTGAAGAATTTTTGCTTCTGGTTGAGACTGTAGCCACTGTATGACCTCATTAGATTTTCTGCCAGTCCAAAGGCCTCATCCGCTACCATGACCAAGGGTAGACTGGGTTCTTCTGTACAAGGTGGAGGCCTGCTGGGTGGAATGCGACGTCCAAAGGCTGACTGGTGAAAGATACAGGCATTACACTGGCTGCCGTACGCTCCAACATCCACAGCTATGAAGCGTAGGTTGGCATTAGCCAATGCCAGGAGGACCTCAGAGAAATATTTCTTATAACTGAAGTATAGCAATCCAGACTGAGGAGCCTTCTATACCCTGACGTGCTTGCCATCAAGGGCACCGATGCAAATGGGGAACTGGGTCTTCTCCCAAAACTTATTTGCTATAGCTTTCCAGATGTCCTCATTAGGCTCAGATATGACCACTTCCCTAAGCTCCTCCCATAGTGCCAAGCAGGTTTCCCTGGTTACCTTGGACATTGTGGAGACACCCAGTAGAAAATAGTGGTGTAAGGACACAAATGTTTGTCCTGTAGCAAGAAACCTAAAAAATAAATATTTAAAAAAATAGAAAACAAAAAAGGGTACTACCCTTATACATGTAAACAAAAAAAGTTGAAAATCAAAAACTAAAATAAACAATTTTAACAAAAAATATATTATCTGTACATTGTTCAATATAACAAAATGTAACATACCCGATTGTCACAAGCAGCTGTTCCTCCAGTGACACACTTGTTCCCCATAAAATACCTAAAGTACCCCATAGAGAGACGTTGGAATATATAGGGATGCTTCCAGAAATGACAAAGGCTGCTTCTCTCCTCCTCCAGCGGTCTCCTTCTCCTCAACCTTCTTAACGCAATCAGCAGGATGGCCTCATCCATTTTCACAACAAGTTCCATTACAGTTATCAGATACTTGCAGATGCTCTCAATTGCTCTCTCTCCAACCAAAATCGCACCGAGAAATGATCATTATATGCATTGTGGGAAATTTGAGAGTAGAAAATAGAAGAGGGCAGTGTTTTTGTTTAAAAACAACGCTTTTAAATGCTAGCGTGGTTAACGCACATTGACGCTTGTACGAAACGCGGCTAAAAGCGCATTTTTATACAGCTTTATCCTGGTGGCAGTACTGACATTCCAGCTTGTTTTTTTAAATGTCCTGTTTGCATGAAAGCTTATGATTAAGAAAAAAATGACATATATCAAACTGTGGGGTTGATTTAAAAAAACTGGAGAGTGCAAAATCTGTTGCAACTGTACATGGTAGCCAATCTGCTTCTAACTTCAGCTTGTTCAATTACACTTTCACAATAAAACCTGGAAGCTGATTGGCATCTATGCAGACTTCACCAATTTTAGTAAATCAACCCCAGTATGTCAGGGAGGTCAGATCATCATTCATGAGATATAACTGCCTCCAGTGGGAACACCAGTAAAGGAACACCTAAAATTAATCCTGTAGTTTGATTATCCTATTGTAAGACAGTCAACAGTTAGTGTGGATGGACATAGCAGACAATGGGCCCAAACACTAGAAAAGCAGAGCAAAATTGAAAAACAAAAACACTAAAATGTTTGCTTACCCGAGAGAGGAACCCTCTTTGATGACAACTGCTATTATTAATTACTTGCATACTTCAGAATGTTATCTCTGGGAAGTGATGAAATCTGTGATAAAGTGTCATTATAAACTTTTCTTTATTCCAAAATCCTTGCTAGAATTTCCTAACCGGTGATTTCATTGAGATATATTGCTGGGTATTGTGCATGGCTAAATCTATCATGTATCTTTATATATATTTTTGATTTCCTGAAATTGATCTGTGTATGGTGAGATAGTCTGCTAATCTGTTGTGAAGTTGAGGGTTGTTGTTGTCGGTAGAAACTAGAGGGTTATTTTCTCTATTAATATGCTGTAAGCCTATCATCTTTAAGGATGCATTTAAATTGTATTTTATTATTGCCATTTATATCCGAAGTAGTCTCCTCCCTCCCTTCCTTCGGCCGCAGAAGGTAGGGAAACTGCGCTGAGTATTTTGCAAAGCTTTGATTAATCACAGTTTATACATATTTATGGCTTTTCTTGTGTTTAGATTTGGAGTTTGATTTTACTTGCATTTAATTGTTGCCAATTCCTTTGATTGTGTGTATGAACTACAAATCACCAGTCAATTATTATTTATATATATATATATATATATATATATACACACACACCCATATATATATACATACACACACATACATACATACATACACACACATTTATATATATACACACACACACACACATATATACATACATACATACATACAATGAATGGTCTGGTATATAAATTATATTTATTTACTAATCATATTTGGAGATATTTGTATATCTGGTAAGAAATCTGAATGATTGAATATTATTCCTGAAGTAGTTTTGCCATAACGGCTGGAGGTAATGTGCTGTAGTTCTATATATAAGTCAGACCCCGCCCCTTATATTCATCATTCATATTGCTGGTCACTGTTGTGTTAATCACTATCACTACACCAAATCAATACCGGTCATGAAGGGGTTAAAATCTCCCAGAGGTGACCTCACTGTGAGGGTTGCCATGGTGGGTTGCCATGGTAACGTGCTCTGGCAGTTTGGAAAGGTCACAGCTGTGAGTCCAGTGGTCAGTGTACAGTTGGGAGGAGACAGAGGAGCACACACCCCTGAGAAGCTCGCGAGATTTCAGATTTGAAAACAAATATCTACGTGAAAATGATCTTTTTGGCATTTTTGCCAATTCTTTGGGCCCTTTGGGTCTCTGGAGGACTGATTACAACATATGTCCTCACCATGGAAAATCATCATTATGATACCGGCATAATATACATAAGGTAAACGTCCATTACAGTTTTATTAGGGAGGAGAGGGGATTTTAGGAACATGTGAATGTAAAGTCTGAGCTCCACACACAGTACAAGACTTTAGGAGGATCAGTAAGGTTTAGGGAATGATACGAGATGCCTGGCTGCCTCTGGCTGTACAATTATGGGGAAGAAGACATGATATATGAGGCTGTGGGGTTGATTTACAAAAACTGGGGGGTGCAAAATCTGTTGCAGCTGTGCATGGTAGCCAATCAGCTTCTAACTTCAGCTTGTTCAATTACGCTTTGACAATAAAACCTGGAAGTTGATTGGCTCCTATGCAGAGCTGCACCAATTTTAGTAAATCAACCCCAGTTAGACAAACAAACACTGCTATGGAAATGATTTTGACAGAGAGTCCTCTGCAACACTTTCATTACCTGTTGATCCTGCCAGTAGATTTGTTATATTCCCACTCCCTGTAACAGATCGCACTGTCCAGTGAGCTATAAGAAGCTTCTGTCTCAGCTGCTAAATGTTCAGAACAATTCGTGTTTTAATCAGATTGGATGAACTATTCTAGTTTACAGAGGAGGGTTACAGCCATGACACTGGGACCTGGGGTCACACTAATGCCGGCCATAGACGGTTCGTTTATCGGCCGATTTTCTGTCCGAAAAACAAAATATCTTTCGTTCTGTAAACTGATGTTGCCACCAATGATTGCAAAAATCGTCCGTTTTTCACACATTTTCAAACATAACCGATAAACTAAATGAGGAGGAACCGTGAAAAATCGGCCGATTGTTCTTTCGGACGAAAAATTGGCCGATAAATGAACCATCTATGGCCTGCATTAGTCTAGGTTCACACCTATGCATTTTCCACTGCATTTTGCAGAAACGCACAGTAGTCCATTTAACATGATTTCCTATGGGACAAGTTCACATCTGTGTGGTTTTTTTTGAAAGGGTCAGGGACAAAATGTTGTGTTTTCGGTTCTATAGACTTCAATGGAGAAGCTGCAGAAAAGCATGTAGTGCATTTGTGATGCGTTTTGCGTTTTATTCCGCCCAGCAACAACTTGAAAAAACAAAAGAAAAAAAACACAAACAGCATCAAAAACGCATGTGCAAAACCGCAAAACACACCGCAAAAAGAAAAACTGCATAGGTGTGAACCTAGCAGGATCAACAGACATTTATTAAACATTTATTAACCAGTAAAAAAATAACTTCCACTACCACATTTTCAAGGCTAAAAGGTAATTTTTAAAAATATAACTTCATGATTTGGGATTAGATACACTTTATTACTCTAAATACTTCCCCTGAACAAGCATGTAGTCACCAACAAAAGATGAAGTCAGAATGATCGGAATACTCCTTATCAGAGGCTCTGATATTATTCAAGCCATTGGATTAGTATGGCAGACATACAACTAACATTTTCATCCAAAAAGGTCAACGCACAGAATTCTCTGCGTTTCCCGCAATGCATATATATGAACCTAGGCTTAAAGTTTACTGTAATATATAGATATTACTAGGAATATTAGGTAACAAAGAACAGAAAGGTACTACTAGAGGAAACAATATCATACTGTACTAATATACTAGACTTTGTGTAACATTAACTCACACCTGTTCCCTTTTATTTTACAGCTACACCGGATGCTACGAACCCGAGAAAACCTTGTTCACCCTCATTCTGGCAGTGGCCTGTGCGCTAGGTAAGTGATCATATACAGACTGACCTTCTTTATGAGAGTAGGGTACTTTTCCTGAGTGTAAGTGTAGTATCCACGGGCTTTAGGTGCAAATGTAGCAAGCTTTTTACTTCAGTTCTAAGATCATTTAGGCTCCGTTCACACCTATGCAGGTGCGAGTGTGTTTTAGAGTGTTCTGCTTAGGGCAGCCTGTTCATTTCAATGGGTTGCCCTACATGTGAAAACAATCACACAAACATAGGTGCATGAGTCCTTTCTGATGAAACGGTGCTGTACCACAACACTTGGTCCTTTCTTACCATGCATTCTAGTGTGCAAAAACATGCCGCTAGCAAGGTGCATTCAGGTGTCATTAAGCATTAATGGCAAAACTGATGGCCTGAAGAAAGGGATGCACATTTCTGTGTGCGGCAGGACAGTACACGATTTTGGGCAAATTCCCTCAATGCACAAATGTGAACCTAGTCTTGGAATTCTCTATAGGCACATTTGAGCTGCAGTTGACCTCCTAATAACCTGCATTTGACCCGCTTCAAGCTGTTTTAGCATTAACATTTTCATCCAGCATAGGTCTGAATGTCATGTTTGTGCTATGACTCGAAGCCTTCGTATCACAGCCCCACCCCCTTACATTATGGTTTCCCCTTTACATCAGTGTCATCAGTTCTCCCTTTTACATTACAGAACCCCCTCTTTACATGACAGCACCCCCCTTTACAATACATTGCCCCCCCTTACAATACAGCCCACTCTTTACAATACAGTGCCTGCTTTACATCACAGACCCCATTGCATTCAAGTCCCTCCATTTACATCAAAGCACCCCTTTACATCAATGCCTTTTGTCCCGCCTTCACATCACAGCCCCCCTTCTTACATCACAGACCTTCCCCCTCAGGGGCGGACTGACAACTCACGGGGCCCCCGGGCAATAGGGGATCATGGGGCCCCTGTGTCCTTGCCCAAACTCAAAAAAGCCTATGAAAAAAGGTACCAGGGGCATCTCATGGGGCCCCCTACTGACCCCAGGCCCTCGGGCAGTGCCCAAATTTCCAGATGGTCAGTCCGCCCCTGTTCCCCCTTTAAATCAGTATCCACAGCCGTCTTCCTTGTAGCCCAGCCCCATTCACAGCCCCCCTCCTTGTATCTCAGACCCTTTCACAGCCACCTCCCTTGCATCCTAGTCCCCATCAAAGACCCCCTTCTGTGTATTCCAATCCCCTCCAATGCCTTCCTTAATTGCACCCAGTCTTCTTCACAACCCCCCTTCATTGCACCCCAGTCTCCTTAACATCCCCCCTTCCTTGCACCCCAGTCTCCTTAACAGCCCCCCTTCCTTGCACCCCAGTCTCCTTAACAGCCCCCCTTCCTTGCACCCTAGTGTCCTTCACAGCCCCCCTCATTGCACCCCAGTCCCTTTCCTAGTCCGCCCTCCATGCAACCCCAGTCCCTTTCACAGCCCCCCTCCTTCTATTTCAGTCTGCTTCACAGCCCCCCTCCTTGTATCCCAAGCTCCTTCACATCCTCCCTCCTTGCACCCCAGTTCCCTTCACAGCCCCCCTCCTTGTATCCCAGTCTGCTTCACAGCCCCCCCTCCTTGTATCCCAGGCTCCTTCACAGCCCCCCCCCCTTGTATCCCAGGCTCCTTCACAGCCCTCCTCCTTGCACCCTAGTCCCCTTCATAGCCCCCCTTATATCCCAGTCTGATTCACAGCCCCCCTCCTTGTATCCCAGACTCCTTTACAGTCCCCCGCCTTGTATCCCAGGCTCCTTCACACCTCCCCCCCCCCTTGTATCCCAGGCTCCTTCACAGCCCTCCTCCTTGCACCCTAGTCCCCTTCATAGCCCCCCTTATATCCCAGTCTGATTCACAGCCCCCCTCCTTGTATCCCAGACTCCTTTACAGTCCCCCTCCTTGTATCCCAGCCTCCTTCACAACCCCCTTCCTTGTATCCCAGTCTCCTTCACAGCCCCTCTCCTTGTATCCCAGACTCCATCACAGCCCCCCTCCTTGTATCCCAGTCCCCATCACACCCCCCTTCTGTCCCTTTTGTGTATCCCAGTCTCCTTCCCGGCCCCCCTTACTTGCACCCCAGTCTCCTTCAAAGCCCCACTTTCTTGCACCCCAGTCTCCTTCACAGCCCCTCTTCCTGGCACTCCAGTCTACTTTACAGCACCCCTTCCTTGCACCCCAGTCTCCTTCACAACACCCCCTCCTTGCACCCCAGTCTCCTTCACAGCCCCTCTTCCTTGTACCACAGTCTCCTTCACAGCCCCTCTTCCTTGCACCCGTCCCCTTCACAGCCCCCCTCCTTGCACCCCAGTCACCTTCAAAGCCCCCCTCACAGGAGAAGGATTCATCCGGAAGAGGACACCCAGGCTGCTAAGTGGCAAAGCCGCAGTCTGGATAGGTCTGTCATGCGGTTTGTTTTCGGACTGCAGTCTGCCATTTCAGGATAGCTGCTCTAGACCTATATGGCAGTTCTGATGCTAAAAAATCCAACTGATACTGGCCCAATGATTTCTGTTAGGAATGTCACATTATAGGTAGAATTCACAAGGATCTTTATTTCCAGCCATGCAGTGAGCTTGATAGGTGGAAATTGTCACTCACTTTTGTAATGATCTTACATTGGAGAAGATAGTTAAGTGCTGACTTGTTACATCCTATGCACCTGCTAACCTAACAAGAGCTGTTGCCATGCACCGTGGAGTCAACACTCTTCTTTTAAAGCCCAACTCCATGTGAAGTTTTTGTTTGCTTTTTTCCCCATTTTGCTGTAATAGTAGCACACAATTAGCAAAAATATTTAGAATAAGTTAAGCTGTTTAGCCTCAATTGTGCTTCCAAATTTCATGTAAATTCTTTTGTGTTTTGTTTTAGATGCCATCGTCATGTACTGTATGTACGAATACGTCTCCATGCGCTCAGGGAATCGCCATTCCAGGGTGCAGAACAGCATCTTGGCGATCGGATGGATCAGCTGCCTTGGAACACTTTTGGTTGGAAGAAATCCAGTAAGTAAACATAACAAAATTTAAATCACAATAATGCTGATGTATTAGCCACTTCAATACCAGGTGCTTTCACTCCCTTCCTGCCCAGGTCAATTTTCAGCTTTCAGCGCTGTCACACTTTGAATGAAAATTGTGCAGTCATGCAACACTGTACCCAAATGAAATTTTTATCTTTTTTGAGACAGATAGAGCTTTCTCTTGGTGGTATTTAATCACCACTGTGTTCTTTTCTTTTTTTGCTAAGCAAAGGAAAAAAGAACAAAACATTTTTCTTCTTCAACGATGTGCACTGATGCAGCTGCACTGATCATCTGAGCACTGATGATCAGTGCCCTGATTATCAATGTAAACAATGTACTCAGTGTGCCCTGTCAAACTTGTCGGCTATCGACTCTGCTTTCCTCACACAGAGACAGCGTGTCAGAAACGAAATACAGATAACCGGCAAGTCTGTTTACATGTGACCAGCTGTGATTGAACACAGCTGATCACAACTAAAGGACTGGTGTGATTGGTCCTTTACTGCAATCTGTGATCATTTGTGTCCAAAGGACACAGCGGTCACAGAGTGTGCCCGTGACCATGGATGTGCTTCTACAACTGGAGAGTCGCACTGTAGCCATCTCCCGGCTATAGCGCGGTCGGGAAGAATTTATAGTGATTATACTGCAAAATACCTGTGATCACCTTTAGATGGAAGCTGCCATGCTTGGATTGTGTCTCTACATAACCAGAAAAGTGGAGATTCAGTGGACCAACACATTGAGCGAGGTTACTGCTTTGGAGCGATTATGCATCCCTATAGTCAGAAAACAGTTGCTTCCCTCAGAGGCTTTTCTCATAGGCATTTTGCCTTGTGACAGATTCCCTTTAAAATGTCAACATGCAGATTATTTTTGGCTGAACATCATTTTGACATAAAACCTGTGAAATAACCTACATTCTGACACACAATAGCTTATTTATTAAAGTGGTAGTAAACTCTCATTTATAACGCGGACCTACCAGGAAGCTTACAAGTCTTCCCTGTAGGTACAATGAACATCTCCTAAACTTGCACTGTTTAGGAGATATTCATCATTTCAGCAGCCAGTGAAGTCACGCACACTGCACTCTACATTGAGGGCACACTGGGCGTGCTGTCAATTCAGAGCACTGTGCCAGGATTGTGACTCCTGTGTGCATGAGCAGGAGTGAACCTTGTGTGCATGGCAGCAGTGACAGCACGCCACTGAAGGGCTTTGTTTAAAAGATAAATCTGCCATAATGTGCTAGTATGCATACTAGCACATTATGGCATTAACCTGCAGGGGATCGGCTGATTTTATATTTTTTTTTGGTTTTATGACTTTACTTCCACTTTAAGAGAGTTGAGAGAGCAATGATTACATGTAGAGTGCAGCATTTGGTAATAACCAATCAGAATCCAGCTTACATTAGCCTTAACCAGTCATAGCTCTGATAGCTGCAAACCTATAAAATGATGAAATCTGACCCAGCAATGAAAGACATTTGAGCAGAGCTTCCAGGTTATTGCCTTTATTATGCTTACTTTATGGTGCAACTCCAGCTAAAACAAATGTCTCCATTGTTTAGATCCCTCCTTTTCACCCCATTGGGTACACAGACATGTATAGTATTCTCTGTAGTGAAGCTGGAATTTGTGATCTTCTGAATGTTGTCAGGGTTCCTGTTTGGTAAAACTACTTACTACCTGTGCAAACATGGGGAGAGGATGTAAGGAAATCACCAATGTGGGATATAGACAGCAGTATAAACACCACAGAGGTTCTAACACATCCATCCCCACTCCACACCACAAAAAAAAAAAAAAGTTCAAGTCCATCCCAACCTGAAACATCAGCTTTTTGAATAGTTATTGGAATTTCAACTGTTTCTTCATTTTATAATATTTATGATTATTGCATGAGCTGGAATGTAATTTGCGTATTTTTTGTTATTCTAGGTGAATGCCAGACCTGTACTACATTGTATCGGAACGGTCATGGCGTTTGTAGGAGCACTGATATACAACATCTGGATGGCTAAAGATCAGTTTAAGCTCAAGATCAGCAGCCGACGCATGTTCTACACAAGGATTGCTAACGCCATCATAACAACTATCTGTATATCAATCCTTTTTATTTGTCATTTACATTTTATCTGCTCCTCCAGTCAATGTCAACAGGTATGTAACATTTGGTGTATACTTCAGAACGGTTTACTCCCTATACAAATCAATGGGATCACAAAAGCAGAAAGCAGAATGAGGGTTCATTCACACAGCCCATACAATAAAATGTTCCATTTTCTCATGCGTTCAGCTACCAGTGTTGCCCTGCACTTAGCTGCAGGAAAATGCAGCAAAGTAGACTGGTTGTCTCAGTCAGGTTTCAGATGACTTCTCCTAATGGAAGGCAGAATGTAAAATCTGACAACTTTCACTTTTCACTAGTTCTCCTTTTCTAAAACCCATTTCAGTGGCATTTAATGGGCTATGGGCCTCTAGTAGAGCAAATTCTAAGCACTTAGGTTCTGGGACTTCGTACAAAGAAAGTCAATGCAGGTGTGATTTGAGCAGTATTATTGGCCAAGTTATGCTGCAGTAAGGGTTGAAAAACTGGCTGTGTAGTTTAACAGGAGCGCTTGAATCACAAAACTGGCTTTGTAGGTAAAACAGTAGTAGTGCTTTAAGTAGCATTGGTATGGAGTCCACTGACTGTTTATCATGAGTAAAGAAGAAGCATTAACCTGTGCGGTGCGATTCCTGTCCAAATCGCATGCGGTTTCCTCACTGCTCCTGTGTGAACCCAGGCTTGTCATAGTGATTTCTGCCTAGGTTCACACAGGAGAGGTGAGGGAAACCACATGCAATTCGGACAGGAATCGCACCGCATTCATGTTCAAACTGCATGCCATTCTTTGCAGTGCAATTTGCTCACAGTCCTTTTGTATGGATGCAAATCACACCGCAAAGTATCAGTTTCAGGTATTGGAAGCATTTTCACGAGTACAAGCACTCTTGAAAAATACTCGGCATCGGTGCATCCCTAATTGTCAGTTTGGTAAAAACAGAACCTCTTGCACATACTACCATTCTGTAAATAATGGACCCTCATCATTTCTTAAAGTTCTGAAAGGCTTTCATTTCATATGATTCAACAACAAAAAAAACTGAATTTATAACACTTTTTGTATTGTTTTTAGATTTTGCACAACACTGCTGTCATTGCAGAGTGGATTGGAGCCTTCACCCTCGTCATCAACAATCTCAGCTACTGTAAGGATCTTAAGGTCAGTATTTTCCATCCATATATGTCCATTGCATTGCAGATGCTTATTTTAAACACCTAATGTTTAGCACAGAGGCATCAGTAAATGTAAAATATTACAACACGTTTTAACACATTGTATTTTCTCATACAGGATTTTCAACCTACAAGCCAACATAGTATTACGGTATACTGGGGTATAGAGGTTTCTGACACAGACTGTGTGAACATGAGGGTTCAAACGTATAGACTCAGGGATGATCCAAGTCAATAATTGGATCATGCCCGTCCTCATTATTAGCAGAGAGAAGAAAGGCCACCTGCCCTGACCTATGCCTGGATAATGGATCTCACCACGGATTGCTGTCTACCTCGACCTTTGCCTGGATAATGGATCACGTCACAGATTGCCGCCTGGATAATGGATCACACCACAGATTGATGCCTGCCTTGACCTTTGCCTGGATAATGGATCGCACCACGGCTTACCTCGACCTTTGCCTGGATAATGGATCACGCTACAAATTGCTGCCTGCCTCGACCTTTGCCTGGACAATGGATTGCACCACAGATTGCTGCCTACCTCAACCTTTGCCTGGATAATAGATCACGCCACAGATCGATTCCTGCCTTGACCTTTGCCTGGATAATAGATCACACCACAGATTGCGGTCTACCTTGACCTTTGCCTGGATAACAGATCACGTCACGAATTGCCGCCTGGAAAATGGATCACACCACAGATTGATGCCTGCCTTGAACCTTGCCTGGATAATGGATCATGCCACAGATTGATGCCTGCCTTGACCTTTGCCTGGATAATGGATCACACCATGGATTGCTGCCTACCTCGACCTTTGCCTGGCTAATGGATCACGCCACAGATTGCCGCCTAGATAATGGATCACGCCACAGATTGATGCCTGCCTTGACCTTTCGCTGGATAACAGATCACACCTCTCCCTTTCCTCCCCCTCTCTACCCCCCTGTCATCTTTCCCTTCCCCCTCTTTCACCCCCTCCCTACCCCCCTTTCCTCTTCCCCTCCCCCCTCTCTCAACAGGAGGAGGGAGGGAAAAATAGAGGGGGAAGGTAGAGATCACCCCCTTCTTAACCCCCCTCCCTCTCTTCTTCTCCTTCCCACTTCTTCCCCTCCTTTCTCTCTCTTCCCTTGCTCTGCCTTCTCTCTCCCACCCCTTCCCTTCCTCTTCTCTGTCTCTCCCCCATCTTCTCTTTTCCTCACCCTCTCTCCCCCTCAGCAGGAGGAGGGAGTGGGAGGGGTAGAGATGGGGGAGGTGGGACAGCAAGGGGGTGGGAAAAAAAAAGAGGATGTCTCAGTGTTTGCTGATGATACAAAGCTAAGCAGGGCAATAGCTGCGTAACAAAATACAGAAACTTTACAAAGACTCCTTGATAAAAAAGGGAAGTCAGCAGCTATGTGGCAGACAAGAGTTAATACTGAAAAATGTAAGGTAATGTACTTGGGAGCAAAACATGAATGCTCATGAATACTCACTAGTGGGCAAATGTATAGGAGGAAAAATGTGCACAGGGGTGCTGTGAGGCTGGGGGACCTAACCAATGGTGTGAGAGAGAGAGAGAGAGAGAGAGAGAGAGAGAGAGAGAGAGAGGGAGAGAAGGAGGAGGAGAGCGAGGAGGAGGTAGATAAAGAGGGAAAAGGGGGTAAACAAGGGAATTCTCTCTCCCTCCCCTTCTGTCTCTCTGCCTCCACTTCTTACCTTCTCTCCCTCCCCCATCTCCTCCCTTCTCTGTGCCCATCTCCCTCCTCCTCTCTCTCTCTTTCCCATCCACTCCCCCACCGCCCTACTCCCCCCCTCTTTCTTCCCCCCAGAGGGTGGGGTTTTGGAAATGGGCAGGGATAATGGAGGAAGAGGGGGGAGAGCAGAACAAGGGGAAAGAGGTAAATAGGGAAACTCTCTCCCCTCCGCCTCTAGTCTCCTTTTTGAGGGAGGAGGAGGGAAAGAGAGGGAAGGGGAGAGGGAGAAAAAGAGAGGGAAAGAGAGAGGGGGGGGAGAGAGAGGGGGGAAGAGAGAGAGGAGGGAGAGAGAGGGGGGGAAGAGAGAGGGGGGGGGGAGAGAGGGGGGAAGAGAGAGGGGGGAAGAGAGAGGGGGGAAGAGAGAGGGGGGAAGAGAGAGGGGGGAAGAGAGAGGGGGGGAGGGGAAGAGAGAGGGGTGGGGGAGAGAGAGGGGGGGGAAAGGAGAGAGGGGGGGGGAAGAGAGAGGGGGGAAGAGAGAGAGGGGGGGGAGGGAAAGGGGGAGAAGGAGGGAAAGGGGGGGGAGAGGAGGTAGAAGGAGGAGTAGAGATGGGGAAGGTAGGGAGCGAGGAGGAGGGACAGTAAGGGGGTGGGAGAGAAGAGGAGAGCAAGAGGAGGGAAAGAGTGAGAGGAGGGGGAAGAAGCAAGAATAGAATAAGGGGGAGGAGGAGAGAGGGGTTGGGGGGAGAAAGAGAGGGAAGAGGGGGAGAAAGAGAGTAGGGAGGTGAAGGAGTGGATGAGAAAGAGGGAGAGAGAGGAGAAGGGAGATGGGCACAGAGAAGGGAGGCGATGAGGGAGAGAGAAGGGGAGGGAGAGGAGGTAAGAACTGGAAGCGGAGAGAGAGAGAAGGGGAGGGAGAGAGAACTCCCTTGTTTACCCCCTTTCCTCTCTTTATCTCCCTCCTCCTCGCTCTTCCCCTCCTCTCCCTAGCTCCTTCCCCTTCACTCTTCTCCTCTCTCTAATACACTTTTGGTTAGGTCCCCCAGCCTCACAGCACCCCTGTGCACATCCTTCCTGAAGATTGGTGATCAAAACTGATTGGCATGTAAATTGGTAGAATTATATTATGGCATTGCATGCTATAGCGGAGTCTGTGGTCGACTGGGATCCCCAGACCCTTTTCCATCTTTGATTCCCCTATAGATTCTCCGCCAAGTCAGTAATGTGGATTTATTTTTTTTACTCCCAAGCACATTACTTTTCATTGTCAGTAATAAGGCTCATTTACACTTGCTTTTTCTCATGTGTTTTTGATGATTCTTAAAAGTATGCTATATTGCATAAAGTTGCTATACTTTGTTCTGAAGTTATTTCCCTGCCTAACTTTGAAAACTCAGCAAACTCTGAGACTGAACTATTTATGGGCAGCACAGTGGCTAAGTGGTTAATGTGACGAACGCAAGATCGCTTCCACCAATATGCGACGATCCCACGATCGCGGTCACCAATATGTGACGGGCGCGGCGTCAGACCCTAGCCCCTCTCACCAAACTCGTGACCGAAGCACTAGCCAATCTAAAACCGCGCTGTCACGTGCGTAACAATGCCACACCCAGCTGCACCCTGCACAACGATTTTACAGCTAATTGGACCACAATCGATGTACCGATGTGCCTGAATGCGATTGTTACTGGGTCAGGTTAATTATGCAATTAACCCTTCACACTGACACCACCACCTTTTGTACAGAGAAAGAGGAAACTCGGCGATATCAGCTATAACACTATAATGATTGAAATAATCATCTGCAAAACGCGGTCACCGCAGGCTGGTTATACAGAGGGTTAAACAAACACGGTAGCGCTCTTTTAGAGGCAGGAATTCGTAAATTGCAATAAAGAGCTATGGAAACAGTTCAACAATTTCAGAAGGAAAGATTTATTACTAAAAGGTCAAACGGGTGCAATAAAAATATTTACAGAAAAAGATGTAACTAATTATATATTTATAAATACACAGTTGTGTTCAAAATAATAGCAGTCAGACATCACTAACCTGATCAATCACTGTTTTTGGTAGAAATGATATTTCTACATGGCAAATAATTTACTAGCAGGTGTAGTAGAGTAATAGAAATCCAACAGACCCAACAGTCATGACATGCATGCTGCTGATTCTGTGTAATTGAATCACTAATTGAAAGGGGCATGTTCAAAATAATAGCAGTGTGGAGTTCTATTAGTGAGGTCATTCATTCTTTGAAAAACAGGTGGCAATTATTGCCCTTATTTAAGGAAGGAAGGCAGCAAATGTTGTACATGCTGGTTACAGTGCATTTCTCTCTGAAATTCTGAGGAAAATGGGTGGTTCCAGACATTGTTCAGAAGAACAGCGTACCTTGATTAAAAAGTTGATTGGAGAGGGGAAAACATATAAAGAAGTGCAGAAAATGATACGCTGCTCAGCTAAAATGATCGCAAATGCTTTAAAATGGCAACCAAAACCTGAAAGACGTGGAAGAAAGCGAAAAACTACCATTCGAATGGATAGAAGAATAGCCAAAATGGCAAGGACTCTGCCAACAATCAGCTCCAGGAAGATCAAAGAAGGTCTAAAGTTACCTGTGAGGACTGTTACAATTAGAAGACGCCTATGTGAAGCCAAGCTATCTGCAAGAAGCCCCCGCAAAGTCCCACTGTTGAAAAAAAGACATGCTGCAGAGGTTACAATTTGCCAAAGAGCACATTGACTGGCCTAAAGAGAAATGGCGCAACATTTTGTGGACTGATGAAAGTAAGATTGTTCTTTTTGGGTCTAGTGGCCGGAGACAGTTTGTCAGACGACCCCCAAACACTGAATTCAAACCACAGTACAC
This sequence comes from Staurois parvus, assembly GCF_062004578.1. Classification (NCBI taxonomy): domain Eukaryota; kingdom Metazoa; phylum Chordata; class Amphibia; order Anura; family Ranidae; genus Staurois; species Staurois parvus. The sequence continues at coordinate 7,840,696 of NW_028318510.1, forward strand.
TGTGAAGACAGTGAAGCATGGTTGCGCAAACATCATGATATGGGGATGTTTCTCATACTACGGTGTTGGGCCTATTTATCGCATACCAGGGATCATGGATCAGTTTGAATACATCAGAATACTTGAAGAGGTCATGCTGCCTTATGCTGAAGAGGAAGTGCCCTTGAAATGGGTGTTCCAACAAGACAACGACCCCAAACACACCAGTAAACGTGCAACATCTTGCTTCCAGACCAACAAGATTGACGTTATGGAGTGGCCAGCCTAATCCCTGGATCTTAATCCAATAGAAAACTTGTGGGGTGACATAAAAAATGAACAGTCTAATATTCACTTTTCTTCACTTTTTTTAGAGGAACAACACAAATTTGATATATTTTTCATCATGTTTTGATTTGGAATAGAATGTGTAGTGTTCCCAATGCATTTGTGTGTATGGAAATAAAAGCTATTAGAAGGATTTTGAGCTTTATTCACTTTTTTCAACACACTGCTATTATTTTGAACACAACTGTATATATATGTATGTATGTATGTATGTATAATAATAATAATATATATAAATATACAGAGAACAACAGCACAGCAAAGAGATAACAGAGGGAGGTGAAAGGGTTAAGGTACTTGCCAAAGTCCTGGGTTAGCAGATCAAGTTTCCGAGCGAAAGGGCACGAATCTCCCCGGGTGGTGCTGATGTTAAAATGGGAGACGTCTTCAACTTACTTTCTTAGCCCTGACAGCCCATTTTGTAGTCCCCCAGCAGGGGGTGTCTCTAAAGTCAAGGACCAATACCCTGTTTAGGGCGTGGAGGTCTGGGCGTAGCCCTAAACTAGAACCAAAATCTTGTGTAGTTCATATTTTGGCTCATAACTTTTCCTATGCACAAGTGACACTCCACCCGCGGGTAGATTATGATGCAGACACGTCTGAGGATTGATTAGATATGAATTATAAATTATACACTGAATGGTTCCCGAGATCTACTTTTCTGCTTTCCTATCTATTAGAGACTAGGAGAGTGAACCATCAAATTGTTCGTCTCCTCTTAGCCAATCTGACGATATGTCTGGTTTTTATGTAAGTCTCTCATATTCTAAGATATGAGACATAGGGGAAAAATGGATTTTGAAAACTGTTTATCTGATTCGTGCTTCGTTGGAATGCCTTGAACTCCTGGGAAAGCTTGCCTTATCTTATACGAGGTGTTATATGGTACACCTCACCCAGACAGCCAGGCACCTAGCTCAAAAATGTTTTATAGCTCTGGGGTTCCCTGCTGTGCTAGCCTGCCAGTGACACACAACCAGCACACACACACTGGCCAAATGTCTCTGTGCCTCTCAGAGAGGGAGGGGGAGGGAGTGAGGGGAGAAAATAGAGATTCTTAACAAAATGGAGGCTGCGTCCTGCCTCTGGTGCGCACCTTCGCGACAGTTAGCACTTCCGCCTGGCAGTACTAGCGTTGTCGGTTCGAATCCCAACCACGGCGCCACCTGCCTGGAGTTTGCATGTTCTCCCTCTGCCTGCATGGGTTTCCTTCGGGTACTCCAGTTTCCTCTCACACTCCAAAGACATGCTGGTAGGTTAATTAGATCTTGTCTAAATTGGCCCTAGTATGTGTATGAATGAATGGGAGTTTGGGACTGATGTGAATGTACACAGGGATGTTGAATTCCTACCACCCGACGCCCGGGACTTTTAGTTCCGGGCAGGTAGTTTTTTTCTACCTTTAGCCCTGGTGCGGGCAAGCAGCGGGCTGACCTGTCAGGTGGAAATATTCGGCAGCAGCGCTGACGCCGATTGCTTCCACACAGTGCCAGTCTCTCCGCGCCCCTTGAGGGTTAGGCACTGATGTGAATGTACACAGGGATGTTGAATTCCTACCACCCGACGCCTGGGACATGTAGTTCCAGGCAGGTCGTTTTTTTCTACCTTTAGCCCTGCTGCGGGCAAGCAGTGGGCTGACCTGTCAGGTGGAAGCATTCGGTGGCAGCGTTGACACCAATTGCTTCCACGCAATGCCAGTCTCTCTGCGCTGTAGGCATCATCCTGGTATAACCAAAGTCCAGTGATGTACCAGTACGTTGCTGGTCCTTGATGGGTATATATGCTATGTTTTTTTTTTTTTTTTTGTATGCAGCCTGTGGGCTGAATGAAAAAAAAAGAAGAAATCTCTGCCAGAAAAAGTGGGTGGTATGCCATTAGAATATACCGCCCTGCATCCACCCACTTTTAATGGTGAGCACACATTAGGTCGCACAGTGCCAGTTGCGCCAATTCCAAGATTGTACAAATGTCTAAATAGTGACACGCTTGAATAAAAATTGTACACATATAATTGGTACGCCATATGGAAAAAGGATGACACCAAGTCCCAAACTATCTTGCCACTGCTCCTCATGTAGTCTAAGCATCCGGTGGGCTCCACGTGAGTAAATTTTCCCTCGTAATTTCGAAACTTATATGTATAGCCTGTTGCCCTCTCGCAGGTCTTATACATCTTGACCCCATATCTGGCACGCTTGGTGGGGAGAAATTGTTTGAATGCAAGACGGCCAGAAAAATTAATGAGGGACTCATCAACGCAGATTTTTTTTGCTGGGGAGAATAGAATAGACATCTGCAAATTTTTGGTTAAGATGATTTACAAGGGGACGAATTTTGTGGAGCTGGTCAAATTCAGGGTCACCCCGAGGACGATAGACTGTGTTGTCGTTGAAATGCCTAAAACACATTATACTCTTATATCTATGCCTGGCCATGGCGGCAGCAGAGAACACGAGCATATGATGAATCGGGTCTGTGGACCAATACAACCGCAATTAATTTTTTTTTAGTAATGCCCATGTTGAGGGTTAGGCTCCGAAAAAATTTAAATTTGGAAACCGTAATGGGTTTCCATGCAGATGGTCTGGCAAGGTTTGAATTTGGGTTTGCGGCGATAAATTGTTGTGCGTATAAATTGCTTTGATCCACAATCCATGCATACAGATCTTCCGTGAAAAACAGCTCCAAAAAATCAAGGGGAGTTAACTTTGCTGTTTCCACCTGAATTCTGGGTTGGGCAGTGAATGGGGAAAGTACAGGTGCTGATTTTGTGAACACTGCAGTTTTGTGTGCAATGTATCAAGTGACAGTGACCTACTGACACTGCACTTGCTGGGTGCGAAGGGGGGGGGGGGAGGGGTGTAAGCATAGTGGCTAAACGCAGGTGCCAGGACTGATCCCGCTAACACTGTGTTTTTGGGGACACTATATTAATGTGAACACTGTTATAGTGCTGATCTGATCAAAGATATTTATCCGTTCAGACACTATAATAGCAGCGGAAGTGTATTGTGCATGAGCGTGTTCCTGGCAATCAAGGGGTTAAATGTGATTACTGGTGTACTGACGGGCAATCTGACACTATCTGAGAGGCGCATGAAAACCACGGGAGCGTGAATCACGTATATATACACATTATTTTGTGCACCGTGCCTCCCTGTAGCAGTATTTCTGCTATAGGGCGGTCAGGAAGCGGTTACAGACGCGGCTGTAAACAATGCAGCCCTCCTCCATGTCGGTGTTTGCCGGTAATCACCGGCCAGAACCCAGTGATTGACACCCGTGACCGGCGCACCCCCTACCTGGAAATGCATAATCACGTATATATATGTGCGCTAGCCACCGCACCAGCTTGCACTACACTTATGGGACTCGCCACGTCACCAAGTGATACTGCAGTGCTGGTATGTGAAAGATCAGGATGTACTAGGCTACTGGTGCTCGCCATTTCACCAAAAGGTAGCGTGGCACTAGTACTGTAACTCTGCTGCATATGAGAGTCATCAAAATTTACCGGCAAGTGATAATAGAGATCAGGCCTGACTCTGTGAACAGTGCGGTTTTGTGTGGAATGTATCAAGTGACAGTGACCTACTGATACTGCACTTGCTGGGGGAGAAGGGGGGGGGGTAAGCGTAGGGGCTAAACACAGGTACTGGGTTTGATCCCGTAACGCTGCATTTTTAGGGATACTATACTAATGAGAACACAGGTATAGTGCTAATCTGATCAAAGATATTGATCCCTTCAGACACTATACTAGCAATGGAGGTTTATTGTGTATGAGCATTTCCCTGGCAATCAAGGGGTTAAAAGTGATTACCGGTGTACTGACGGGCAATCTGACGCTATCTGGAAGGGGCGTAAAAACCACGGGAGAGCGAATCACATGTATATGTGATTTTTCGCAGCCGTGCTGCCCTGGTGCTGCGTTACCTTAACTGACAATTGCGCGGTCATGCAACACTGCACCCAAATGAAATTTACATCCTTATTTCCCCACAAATTGAGATTTCTTTCAGTGGTATTTGATCGCCTGTGCGGTTTTTACTTTTTGACCGACAATTTTGAGAGAAAAACAGTATTTTGGACTTTTTGCTATAAAACGTGTCCAGTAAATTTAAAAATCAAATTTCGTCATAAATTTCGGCCAAAATGTATTCTGCGACATGTCTTTGCTAAAAAAAATCCCAATACATGCAAATTAATTGGTTTACGTGAAAGTTATAGCGTTTACAAATGGCGGTATAGATACTGGATTTTATTCTTTGATACTAATAATAGCGGTAATCAGCAACTTATGGCAGGACTGCGGCGGACATTCTGACACTGGGGGGGAACTGACTTGGGATCACTGACATCCCCAGTGACACCAATACAGTGATCAGTGCAAATAAAAGCACTGACACTGTACTAATGGCACTGGGGAGGAAGGGGTTAATGTTAGAAGGCAAAGGGTTAACTATGTGAGGGGAGTGTTTTACTAGGGGGCGGAGGGTGTGTCCTTCACAGTAACACACTGATCCTGAAAGCTGAGCTCAGCAATCCGGAACAGTGTGCTGAAAACTAACAGGGAGGAGATCTCTATTTAAAACAATGCAACTGTGCTCACTGTCAGTGTTTGCCGGCAATTGCCGGGCTCTGGTGGGTAATCATCAGCCGGGACCGGGCGATTGACATCCGCGGCCACGATCGGTACCGCTGGTAGGATGACATTTATAAACGTGATCCTGCGCACAGGGGCCGCCTTGCTGCGGTATATGTACTGTGGGCGGTCCCCTAGTGGTTAATATATTTATAAAGGAAATAGGGTCTGGGATTAAAAATACCATTTCTGTCTTTGCAGATGACACCAAGCTGTGCAGTGCAATAAAGTCTTAAAAGGTTGTCTCCAATTTACAAGACGACCTCAATGCACTGTTTAACTGGGCAACTATGTGGAAAATGAGGTTTAATATTGATAAATGTAAGGTTATGCACTTGGGGGCTAAGAATATGCATGCATCATACAAACTAGGGGGGTACAACTGGGGGAATCAATGGGGGGGGGGGGGATCTGGGAGTTCTGGTAGATCACAAGCTTAATAATGGCATGTAATGCCAAGCTGTGGTTTCTAAAGCGAGCAAAATCCTCTCTTGTATTAAAAGAGGTATAGACTCCAGAGAGAGCGATATCATATTACCCTTGTACAAATCATTAGTAAGACCTCATCTGGAATATGTAGTTCAGTTTTGGGCACCAATTCACAAAAAGAACATTGGGGAACTGGAGAAAGTGAAGGGAAGGGCAACCAAACTGATAAGAGGCATGGAGGAGCTCAGCTATGAGGAAAGATTAGAGGAACTGGATTTATTCTCTCTTGAGAAGAGGAGATTAAGGGGGAATATGATCAACATGTATAAATACATCAATGGTTCATATAGTGAACCACCATGACAAATGCTTATGATTGATGAATTAATTGTGCATGTTGAACCAATATTCATTTCAGCCTAATGATATCAATAATATCTTTTAAAGCTTATTTTAAAACTTGGCATGCATGAAACAAACAATATATCACACCAAAGTCTGCTTTAGGCTCCATGCACAGTAGCTTTTAAAAACACCAGTGATCTTGGCAGAAAAAAATGGTAATTTTGAGCGCTTTTTGTACTAGGGTTTAGGAGTGTTTAGCGTTTTTTTTTTCTGCCAGAAAAACACTCTCAAAAACACAAAACAGAGAGGTTTTTCTCTGCCTCTAAATGCGGAGCTTAAACTTTTGCCGCCCGGCCAATGGCCGATTGGCGGCCGGAAAAATCACTCAGCGTTCCGGGTGGACGCAATATGGACGCCATGCGCAGTGGCGCGATCTGTCACCGGCCGTGTACCTCGGACACGGCCGATGACAGATCTGAGTACCAGCCCCCGTTGCCGATACCATGTGACCTGCTGTGACCAATCACAGCAGGTCACATGACAGTTGCATACGATGGATGGCTTCATTCATGCCATCCATTGTATACTAGTGTGCCTAGTTGTGAATGGTCACAGCGATCACATGCACAAGCTGGGCCAATCACAGCCCAGCTGTGTCATGTGATTAGCCGTGGCCAAATCACAGCTAAGCACAAAAAAAAAAAAAACCCTGAATGAATCAATGTCATTCAGGTAAATGTTTGCTTATAGCAAAGTAATTCTTTGCTATAAGCAAATTGTGTAAAAAAAAAAAAAAAATACTGATCACTTCCCCAAAGTAGTACAATGTTACTATGGTAACATTGTACTACTTTGGTCATAGTGAAATATGAAAAAAAAAGTAATAAAAAATTTAAAATAAACAAAATTAAAAAAATATTATAGTTCTTTTTTCACCAGTCACCAGTCAGTGTTCCTGATCACCGCCATGCCAGTCAGTACTTCAGGATTGATCAATAGTGAGATATATCCCATAGTTTGTGAACTCTATAACTTTCCTACAAACTAAAAAATCCATCCTAATTTGGGTTATTTTCACCAAAGACGTGTAGCAGAATACATCTTGGCCTAAATTTATGAAGAACAATTTATTTGCAAACTTTTATAACAGAAACAAAGAAAAACGCGTTTGTTTTTTTTCTAAATTTTCGGTCTTTTTTTTATTAATTTAGCAAAAAATAAAAACCCCAGTGGTGATTAAATACCACCAAAAGAAAGCTCTAGTTGTGTGAAGAAAATGATAAAATTTTAGTTTGGGTACAATGTTGTATGACCGCGCAATTGTCATTCAAAGTGTGAGAGCGCTGAAACATGAAAAATGGCCTGGGCAGGAAGGGGGTAAAAGTGCCCGGTATGGAAACGGTTAAAGAAAACCCCTCTAGACCACCTAATGTGCATGGACACATAGAATAACATTTTTTGCTTCTACAGGCAAAACGCTAAACTCCTCTAGGAGCGGCTTTTTTTTAAGCCAGTGTGCATGGAGCCTTAAAGCGTTATTAAAGGGTAGGTTCACCTCTAGGAGCATGTTACATGATACACCCAGGTCTTGTCTTCCACCACGGCACACTGAATTGTAGTTTCAATGGACCACAAGTGTGCTGATCAGCCCCCTTGTAGACCATTCACACTGCCTACAACTCTGTAACAGATACAGGAGGTATGGGCAACAGAGCTGCAGGTAGTAAGTGCCTGGAATATATAACACAGCAGGCAGCTTGTACTTCTCAATAGACTACGATTACGCTGATCAGCAGGCTTGCAGTCCATTGAATCTTTCTCCAGCTTTCTAAATGAAAGCCTTTATGGAAGAACAGACAGAAAGCTGAAGGGGGAGTTTGCAGCAGCCTGGCATTGCACCTGCTATCAACTGATCTTCTGTGCAATGCTCTGCAGGCTCATGTGGAAAAAAATAATGCAATCCTGCAAATATATGTACATTTATTGGTAAACGTAGTCTTTAAAACCAAAACTATAATATATTGCAGCTTACCAGCCCTGCATTAGTTTTATATTTTTAGGTTTATTTCCTTTTTGGTTTCACCTGGTAATCTACCCAGTAACACACCTCCTATATTAGCATGCCTAGTCACTCTGGATGAAGGAGAAAATGAGATTCCTTTGGACAGCAGCATTGTCAGTCTGTGGGAAGAGTAGTTATGGATGCAATTGCAGATTTAAATACACTAACAAATTGAAGCCAAACTCCAAGGTGTTATAAGCAGTTACAGAAAACAGTTTTTTTTTGTTCATTTTGGGATAAAGGTTTTACATAAATAAAAGCTGATCATTGTAGGCAACCCTGTCAGTGGTAAATTGTTTGTTTCAACCCTCTAACTGCTACAACTGCAGGACACCTTGTTCTGTTGAAAAACAGACTAAAGCTGGCCATAGATTAATCATTTATTTTTTCATTCACCCAACAGAAAAAAAAAACAACCCAATTCCCACATCCACCCAATTCCTCCATCCACCGTGCTATTGTGTTCTGACGGCGGGGAGCTTTCTCAGCCGTCAGAATACACCGCTCAGTGCTGCCAGCAATAGCCGGCAACACTGATTGTTTTGGAAAAACCCAACAGGCTGGTTTTACAGAAGTCATTCAGTAGATCAATTTCTGTACAACCAGCCTGCCCATACATGGATACAATGCGCCCATTGTAGGAGGAAGAAGAGGGCAGAGAGGACCCATTATTGAACCTGGCCAAAGTCACTTGGAAATACAAAATAATGTATACTGATTTTTGTTCTTCATTGTAGGGGAGCACCAAAGGGAGACTGCAAATGGGAAGGGTGGGGGTGGCTGTGGGACCCAAGCCTGGACCATACGCTAATTTCATAATGTCTGTATAACTGTCTTGACAGCCTGAAGGAACTTGAAGAGAAAATCACTATAGCCAAATGGGAACGCGACCTTGCCATCAGAGAGAGAAATATCCTATGTAGTGAAAACGAAGCTCTGCAGAACCTAAACACTGAGCTCCAGGCCTTGGTTAGACGGCTACAAGAAACAGTCTTTAAGTCTGACCTAAAGGACAACAGGACTCTCCACTCCCAAGTAATGGACCTTGGCTTCAGCATGGATTACTTACAGGAAAAATCCAGGACATTTTACCCACATACACACTTAGGTCTTGTATACAGGTGAAACCACGTACCACGGGGAAGTGTGACATCAAATTCAGTGTTGGATTTACAGAACTGAACCCAGAAGCTACATAATCCTTCAAGAACTATACATCAGCATGTTCATTAAACACAACTCTTTTATGCAGGACATATCATGCTTGTGATATTGTGAAACAGATTATTTTCTAACAAATGAATGATTCCTTATTGTACACATGCCACTTGTTATCTTGCTGCTATCAAGAAAAATGACTATATATGCCATTCTGTCAGGTACAAATGTACAACTCAAGGGTGTATAGAAGCCAATGGCTCCTGCTGCTATCAATCTGCCCAGGGAGTAGGGAGACAGCGGCAAGAGCCAATGCTCTCGTGCATATTGCTGGATCAGATCAGCTCAGGTAAGAATAAGGGGGGGCTGGGGGGGGGGGGAATTCTGCAGCACAGAAGGTTTTTTTACCTTAATGCATAGAATGAATGTATTATGGTGAAAAACCTTAAGGCTTTAGAACCACTTTAAACAATATCCTTATTCTCCATAATCTATACACAGCCACTACTTAATGGCCCTGTAATCTATTTTTCATTAAATCATTTCTTACTGTGTTTTAATGTCCCTCATGTGCTCCCAAACCTCTCCTTCTCCCACTTTCTTCTATTTGTTTGGAATTAGTCCATTTTGTGAGCCATCAAGAGAGGGTGGCTACACTCCATCATACAGTGGGACCACGAAAAACAAACGTAGCCACCCTCTAACAGGAAGAAGGTATTTTTCTTTATTTAGAGCTTAGGGTCACTTTAAGCTTTACCTAGAAGAACATTTTCACAAAGGAAAGCTCAACTGAGAGTAAAATGTAGGCTGCCTTTTTAACCCGTTCCCGCCCAGCCTATAAGAGAATGACAGGCAAGCAGTACTCTCGTTGGTCCGTGTGGACATCATATGACATCCTCCCACACCACAGCCTAGCATGCACCCTCAGGTCCATGCTGCGGCGAGATCTGTGAACACAGCCAATGACTGATTTGTGTACCAGTCCGTTGCCGGCACCATGTGACTGCTGTGACCAATCACAGCAGGTCACAGGACAACTGTAACAGTGGACGGCTTCCTTTCATGTCATCCATTGTATACAATTGTGTTGTTAGCTGTGATTTGTCACAGTGATCACATGTACAAACTGGGCCAATCACAGCTCATCTGTATCAAGTTATTAGCTGTGATGCCAGTGTTTTATTAAAGAAAAAAATAAAAATATATACACACACACTGTATATAAATTTTCCCCGCACAGTCACCATTCAGTGTCCTTGATCGCCACCGCTGTACTGCACTGGTGATATTATGTGAAAAAGAAAAGTAAAGTGTAATTCTTCATTTTCCAAAAAATTACAACCAGGGGCGGACTGACCATTTGGAAACTCGGGCGCTGCCCGAGGTCAGTAGGGGGCCCCATGAGATGCCCCTGGTACCTTTTTCATAGGCTTTTTTGAGTTTGGGCAAGGACACAGGGGCCCCATGATTCCCTATTGCCCAGGGGCCCCATGAGTTGTCAGTCCGCCCCTGATTACAACTTCAAAAAAACTCACCATGCCTTTTACTAAATAGTGCACATAATTGACTTTCCAAAAAGGGGTCATTTGGGGGATATGTGTACTTTCCTGACATTTTTGGGCCTCAAGAAATACGATGGGCCATCAGTACATCAGGACTGATCATTTTTCAGATATATACCATAGTTTGTGGACTCTATAACTTTCCTACAGATTAAATAATATACACTAATTTGGGTTATTTGCACCAAAGAAATGTATTAGAATACACTTTGGCCTATTTTTATAACACAAAGAAAAATCCAATGGTGATTAAATACCACCAAAAGAAAGCTATATTTGTGTGGACAAAATGCTAAAAAAAATTTAGTTTGGGTACAATGTTACATGACTGCGCAATTGTCATTCAAAGTGCGAGTGCCAAAAGCTGAAAATTGGCCTGGGCAGTAAGGAGGTAAAAGTGCCCGGTATTGAAGTGGTTAGTCAACAACTTTTGATTGGACCAAAGACATTCGGTGGGCTGGGACTCCCGGACAAGGCGAAGCATATGGCTGTATCCTGAGTTGGTGCCAGTCTAACTCAGACAAGCTGTTGACACAACTAGAACAGTCCTTTTCGAGCTGACATGCACTGTGGCGCGTCATAGTACTTCATTGAAGCTTCCTGTCAGTATATCTGCTTGCCCGTATGGGATGTACTGACAGATCTGCAGGAGACCTGCATGGTAATCTGCTGATCGCTGGTGCAATGCTTTACAGACTCCTGCAACAAAAAATAATAAATTCACATTTTTTTTTACCTGCAAAAAAATGTGCATTTATTATTTTTTGTGAAAAGGTGAACTTATCCTTTAAATGAGACTAGTTTACACCATTGTGGTGCATTAAAAAAAAAACCCAGAATGCTGCATTTGTTCACATGTAAAATTCACTGGACCACATAACTGCACAAGAATGCACCGCAAACACAGAAACTAAGTGAAAAAAATATAATGCCTCAAAAATGTACTACTAATGCACTGCAAATGCAACAAAAATGCACCAAATTACCATTTTTGTTAAAGCTGAATATCAATATTTTCATTAGAAATTAATGGAATTATCAATTCCAGCATAGATCACACCTCTGTACCATGCTGCTCAGTTGTTTGCACATCCCCTGACATTTTATCACATTTGATAGGCGTGAGGTGGTGTTGTCCCACTGCCTTCTCATCTTCTCATTTAAACCACCTAAATGCCAGACTACTGCTTTGCAAGCATATACATTGTTTTTCGTTGCGGTGTGGTTGCAGCATGGCTCTGTTCACTAGAATGGGTTGTGTTTGGGAGATAAAATTGCCTGCCGAGCACAACAGAAGGTATTGTTCCTGCCGCAGCCATGAAGCAGACCATTGTAGTTACAGCATGAGTATACCCCCAGCCTCTGCCTCTTCAGCTAAAAAGAGGGAGTGGTTGGGGGAAGGTAAAAACACTGAGCAACCACAAGATTTTACCAACCCCCAGCCACTAGTGTAAACACGTCCTCAAACTTTAATGATTCTAGCATGGTAGTGATCCCTAGCATCTAAGGCCCCATTCAGTTTGTGTAGCAGGAATGCCCGCTCACAGGTTTTATTTTAGCGCATATCATACGTTTCCATGTGTTGTGGATAGGGCAGCCCATTCACTTGAATGGGCTGCCCTATGCGTGTTAGTCATGCCAAAGAAGCTCCTACAGTTTTTTGGACTACAAGCTTTGTGCAATTCTTTCGTGTGCATTTTTCCACAATTGCTGCATGTTGTCATTCAACAATCGCAGTAAAATAGCACCACGTTAAAGGTTAAGAGTGAATGGCACTCAAACACGCGGTGCACGTTTTGCTGCACAATTTGGAAACACCCACAATTCCAAATTCCTATGTATGAATGCAGCATTATATCTACTGCAAAAAATGATAGATCTTGTTACGTTTTCACATTTTTTTTGCTCTGATGCACTACATACTAGCCCAGTTTTGCTTCAGTGAAAAAGGACATGTTCTCCTCTGTGTGGGGTAAACAAGCAGACCCAAAAGTGGACTGTATACGCTTGCCTCCCACAAGGGAAAAGTGCAAGTTTTCCACTGTGTGGGGTAAATGTATGCAGACCCAAAAGGGGGATGTATACGCTTGCCTCACGTAGAAGAAAGGGACACTGGAAAAACCGTCTTTACCTCCGATGTAATGCGTATGTGGATAGCAGTAAGAGCTACAAGAGGAATAAAAAAAAAAAAAAGACAAAAAGGTACCTTTGAAAAAAAAAATGTATTCAAAGAAAAAAACTATTTTGTTAACTGCAGTAAGCAGAAATAATGCAAAAACAACAAAATACATTACACATATTGATCCTGCCATGATGCTTCTCTTTATGGTGATACAAGAAAATCTGATTGCGGATAGTCAAGGCTCATACATTTGTCCATAAACAGCACACAATGACTTGGATTTTGTGGCTGTGGTTCAACAGTGACTCTCTCCTTGTCCTGCAGAAAGTAATGAAGCACACAGCAGGCCAGGACCACTTTGATGGCATTTTCAGCATGTATTGCTGGGCCGATAATTGAAGAATTTTTGCTTCTGGTTGAGACTGTAGCCACTGTATGACCTCATTAGATTTTCTGCCAGTCCAAAGGCCTCATCCGCTACCATGACCAAGGGTAGACTGGGTTCTTCTGTACAAGGTGGAGGCCTGCTGGGTGGAATGCGACGTCCAAAGGCTGACTGGTGAAAGATACAGGCATTACACTGGCTGCCGTACGCTCCAACATCCACAGCTATGAAGCGTAGGTTGGCATTAGCCAATGCCAGGAGGACCTCAGAGAAATATTTCTTATAACTGAAGTATAGCAATCCAGACTGAGGAGCCTTCTATACCCTGACGTGCTTGCCATCAAGGGCACCGATGCAAATGGGGAACTGGGTCTTCTCCCAAAACTTATTTGCTATAGCTTTCCAGATGTCCTCATTAGGCTCAGATATGACCACTTCCCTAAGCTCCTCCCATAGTGCCAAGCAGGTTTCCCTGGTTACCTTGGACATTGTGGAGACACCCAGTAGAAAATAGTGGTGTAAGGACACAAATGTTTGTCCTGTAGCAAGAAACCTAAAAAATAAATATTTAAAAAAATAGAAAACAAAAAAGGGTACTACCCTTATACATGTAAACAAAAAAAGTTGAAAATCAAAAACTAAAATAAACAATTTTAACAAAAAATATATTATCTGTACATTGTTCAATATAACAAAATGTAACATACCCGATTGTCACAAGCAGCTGTTCCTCCAGTGACACACTTGTTCCCCATAAAATACCTAAAGTACCCCATAGAGAGACGTTGGAATATATAGGGATGCTTCCAGAAATGACAAAGGCTGCTTCTCTCCTCCTCCAGCGGTCTCCTTCTCCTCAACCTTCTTAACGCAATCAGCAGGATGGCCTCATCCATTTTCACAACAAGTTCCATTACAGTTATCAGATACTTGCAGATGCTCTCAATTGCTCTCTCTCCAACCAAAATCTCACCGAGAAATGATCATTATATGCATTGTGGGAAATTTGAGAGTAGAAAATAGAAGAGGGCAGTGTTTTTGTTTAAAAACAACGCTTTTAAATGCTAGCGTGGTTAACGCACATTGACGCTTGTACGAAACGCGGCTAAAAGCGCATTTTTATACAGCTTTATCCTGGTGGCAGTACTGACATTCCAGCTTGTTTTTTTAAATGTCCTGTTTGCATGAAAGCTTATGATTAAGAAAAAAATGACATATATCAAACTGTGGGGTTGATTTAAAAAAACTGGAGAGTGCAAAATCTGTTGCAACTGTACATGGTAGCCAATCTGCTTCTAACTTCAGCTTGTTCAATTACACTTTCACAATAAAACCTGGAAGCTGATTGGCATCTATGCAGACTTCACCAATTTTAGTAAATCAACCCCAGTATGTCAGGGAGGTCAGATCATCATTCATGAGATATAACTGCCTCCAGTGGGAACACCAGTAAAGGAACACCTAAAATTAATCCTGTAGTTTGATTATCCTATTGTAAGACAGTCAACAGTTAGTGTGGATGGACATAGCAGACAATGGGCCCAAACACTAGAAAAGCAGAGCAAAATTGAAAAACAAAAACACTAAAATGTTTGCTTACCCGAGAGAGGAACCCTCTTTGATGACAACTGCTATTATTAATTACTTGCATACTTCAGAATGTTATCTCTGGGAAGTGATGAAATCTGTGATAAAGTGTCATTATAAACTTTTCTTTATTCCAAAATCCTTGCTAGAATTTCCTAACCGGTGATTTCATTGAGATATATTGCTGGGTATTGTGCATGGCTAAATCTATCATGTATCTTTATATATATTTTTGATTTCCTGAAATTGATCTGTGTATGGTGAGATAGTCTGCTAATCTGTTGTGAAGTTGAGGGTTGTTGTTGTCGGTAGAAACTAGAGGGTTATTTTCTCTATTAATATGCTGTAAGCCTATCATCTTTAAGGATGCATTTAAATTGTATTTTATTATTGCCATTTATATCCGAAGTAGTCTCCTCCCTCCCTTCCTTCGGCCGCAGAAGGTAGGGAAACTGCGCTGAGTATTTTGCAAAGCTTTGATTAATCACAGTTTATACATATTTATGGCTTTTCTTGTGTTTAGATTTGGAGTTTGATTTTACTTGCATTTAATTGTTGCCAATTCCTTTGATTGTGTGTATGAACTACAAATCACCAGTCAATTATTATTTATATATATATATATATATATATATATACACACACACCCATATATATATACATACACACACATACATACATACATACACACACATTTATATATATACACACACACACACACATATATACATACATACATACATACAATGAATGGTCTGGTATATAAATTATATTTATTTACTAATCATATTTGGAGATATTTGTATATCTGGTAAGAAATCTGAATGATTGAATATTATTCCTGAAGTAGTTTTGCCATAACGGCTGGAGGTAATGTGCTGTAGTTCTATATATAAGTCAGACCCCGCCCCTTATATTCATCATTCATATTGCTGGTCACTGTTGTGTTAATCACTATCACTACACCAAATCAATACCGGTCATGAAGGGGTTAAAATCTCCCAGAGGTGACCTCACTGTGAGGGTTGCCATGGTGGGTTGCCATGGTAACGTGCTCTGGCAGTTTGGAAAGGTCACAGCTGTGAGTCCAGTGGTCAGTGTACAGTTGGGAGGAGACAGAGGAGCACACACCCCTGAGAAGCTCGCGAGATTTCAGATTTGAAAACAAATATCTACGTGAAAATGATCTTTTTGGCATTTTTGCCAATTCTTTGGGCCCTTTGGGTCTCTGGAGGACTGATTACAACATATGTCCTCACCATGGAAAATCATCATTATGATACCGGCATAATATACATAAGGTAAACGTCCATTACAGTTTTATTAGGGAGGAGAGGGGATTTTAGGAACATGTGAATGTAAAGTCTGAGCTCCACACACAGTACAAGACTTTAGGAGGATCAGTAAGGTTTAGGGAATGATACGAGATGCCTGGCTGCCTCTGGCTGTACAATTATGGGGAAGAAGACATGATATATGAGGCTGTGGGGTTGATTTACAAAAACTGGGGGGTGCAAAATCTGTTGCAGCTGTGCATGGTAGCCAATCAGCTTCTAACTTCAGCTTGTTCAATTACGCTTTGACAATAAAACCTGGAAGTTGATTGGCTCCTATGCAGAGCTGCACCAATTTTAGTAAATCAACCCCAGTTAGACAAACAAACACTGCTATGGAAATGATTTTGACAGAGAGTCCTCTGCAACACTTTCATTACCTGTTGATCCTGCCAGTAGATTTGTTATATTCCCACTCCCTGTAACAGATCGCACTGTCCAGTGAGCTATAAGAAGCTTCTGTCTCAGCTGCTAAATGTTCAGAACAATTCGTGTTTTAATCAGATTGGATGAACTATTCTAGTTTACAGAGGAGGGTTACAGCCATGACACTGGGACCTGGGGTCACACTAATGCCGGCCATAGACGGTTCGTTTATCGGCCGATTTTCTGTCCGAAAAACAAAATATCTTTCGTTCTGTAAACTGATGTTGCCACCAATGATTGCAAAAATCGTCCGTTTTTCACACATTTTCAAACATAACCGATAAACTAAATGAGGAGGAACCGTGAAAAATCGGCCGATTGTTCTTTCGGACGAAAAATTGGCCGATAAATGAACCATCTATGGCCTGCATTAGTCTAGGTTCACACCTATGCATTTTCCACTGCATTTTGCAGAAACGCACAGTAGTCCATTTAACATGATTTCCTATGGGACAAGTTCACATCTGTGTGGTTTTTTTTGAAAGGGTCAGGGACAAAATGTTGTGTTTTCGGTTCTATAGACTTCAATGGAGAAGCTGCAGAAAAGCATGTAGTGCATTTGTGATGCGTTTTGCGTTTTATTCCGCCCAGCAACAACTTGAAAAAACAAAAGAAAAAAAACACAAACAGCATCAAAAACGCATGTGCAAAACCGCAAAACACACCGCAAAAAGAAAAACTGCATAGGTGTGAACCTAGCAGGATCAACAGACATTTATTAAACATTTATTAACCAGTAAAAAAATAACTTCCACTACCACATTTTCAAGGCTAAAAGGTAATTTTTAAAAATATAACTTCATGATTTGGGATTAGATACACTTTATTACTCTAAATACTTCCCCTGAACAAGCATGTAGTCACCAACAAAAGATGAAGTCAGAATGATCGGAATACTCCTTATCAGAGGCTCTGATATTATTCAAGCCATTGGATTAGTATGGCAGACATACAACTAACATTTTCATCCAAAAAGGTCAACGCACAGAATTCTCTGCGTTTCCCGCAATGCATATATATGAACCTAGGCTTAAAGTTTACTGTAATATATAGATATTACTAGGAATATTAGGTAACAAAGAACAGAAAGGTACTACTAGAGGAAACAATATCATACTGTACTAATATACTAGACTTTGTGTAACATTAACTCACACCTGTTCCCTTTTATTTTACAGCTACACCGGATGCTACGAACCCGAGAAAACCTTGTTCACCCTCATTCTGGCAGTGGCCTGTGCGCTAGGTAAGTGATCATATACAGACTGACCTTCTTTATGAGAGTAGGGTACTTTTCCTGAGTGTAAGTGTAGTATCCACGGGCTTTAGGTGCAAATGTAGCAAGCTTTTTACTTCAGTTCTAAGATCATTTAGGCTCCGTTCACACCTATGCAGGTGCGAGTGTGTTTTAGAGTGTTCTGCTTAGGGCAGCCTGTTCATTTCAATGGGTTGCCCTACATGTGAAAACAATCACACAAACATAGGTGCATGAGTCCTTTCTGATGAAACGGTGCTGTACCACAACACTTGGTCCTTTCTTACCATGCATTCTAGTGTGCAAAAACATGCCGCTAGCAAGGTGCATTCAGGTGTCATTAAGCATTAATGGCAAAACTGATGGCCTGAAGAAAGGGATGCACATTTCTGTGTGCGGCAGGACAGTACACGATTTTGGGCAAATTCCCTCAATGCACAAATGTGAACCTAGTCTTGGAATTCTCTATAGGCACATTTGAGCTGCAGTTGACCTCCTAATAACCTGCATTTGACCCGCTTCAAGCTGTTTTAGCATTAACATTTTCATCCAGCATAGGTCTGAATGTCATGTTTGTGCTATGACTCGAAGCCTTCGTATCACAGCCCCACCCCCTTACATTATGGTTTCCCCTTTACATCAGTGTCATCAGTTCTCCCTTTTACATTACAGAACCCCCTCTTTACATGACAGCACCCCCCTTTACAATACATTGCCCCCCCTTACAATACAGCCCACTCTTTACAATACAGTGCCTGCTTTACATCACAGACCCCATTGCATTCAAGTCCCTCCATTTACATCAAAGCACCCCTTTACATCAATGCCTTTTGTCCCGCCTTCACATCACAGCCCCCCTTCTTACATCACAGACCTTCCCCCTCAGGGGCGGACTGACAACTCACGGGGCCCCCGGGCAATAGGGGATCATGGGGCCCCTGTGTCCTTGCCCAAACTCAAAAAAGCCTATGAAAAAAGGTACCAGGGGCATCTCATGGGGCCCCCTACTGACCCCAGGCCCTCGGGCAGTGCCCAAATTTCCAGATGGTCAGTCCGCCCCTGTTCCCCCTTTAAATCAGTATCCACAGCCGTCTTCCTTGTAGCCCAGCCCCATTCACAGCCCCCCTCCTTGTATCTCAGACCCTTTCACAGCCACCTCCCTTGCATCCTAGTCCCCATCAAAGACCCCCTTCTGTGTATTCCAATCCCCTCCAATGCCTTCCTTAATTGCACCCAGTCTTCTTCACAACCCCCCTTCATTGCACCCCAGTCTCCTTAACATCCCCCCTTCCTTGCACCCCAGTCTCCTTAACAGCCCCCCTTCCTTGCACCCCAGTCTCCTTAACAGCCCCCCTTCCTTGCACCCTAGTGTCCTTCACAGCCCCCCTCATTGCACCCCAGTCCCTTTCCTAGTCCGCCCTCCATGCAACCCCAGTCCCTTTCACAGCCCCCCTCCTTCTATTTCAGTCTGCTTCACAGCCCCCCTCCTTGTATCCCAAGCTCCTTCACATCCTCCCTCCTTGCACCCCAGTTCCCTTCACAGCCCCCCTCCTTGTATCCCAGTCTGCTTCACAGCCCCCCCTCCTTGTATCCCAGGCTCCTTCACAGCCCCCCCCCCTTGTATCCCAGGCTCCTTCACAGCCCTCCTCCTTGCACCCTAGTCCCCTTCATAGCCCCCCTTATATCCCAGTCTGATTCACAGCCCCCCTCCTTGTATCCCAGACTCCTTTACAGTCCCCCGCCTTGTATCCCAGGCTCCTTCACACCTCCCCCCCCCCTTGTATCCCAGGCTCCTTCACAGCCCTCCTCCTTGCACCCTAGTCCCCTTCATAGCCCCCCTTATATCCCAGTCTGATTCACAGCCCCCCTCCTTGTATCCCAGACTCCTTTACAGTCCCCCTCCTTGTATCCCAGCCTCCTTCACAACCCCCTTCCTTGTATCCCAGTCTCCTTCACAGCCCCTCTCCTTGTATCCCAGACTCCATCACAGCCCCCCTCCTTGTATCCCAGTCCCCATCACACCCCCCTTCTGTCCCTTTTGTGTATCCCAGTCTCCTTCCCGGCCCCCCTTACTTGCACCCCAGTCTCCTTCAAAGCCCCACTTTCTTGCACCCCAGTCTCCTTCACAGCCCCTCTTCCTGGCACTCCAGTCTACTTTACAGCACCCCTTCCTTGCACCCCAGTCTCCTTCACAACACCCCCTCCTTGCACCCCAGTCTCCTTCACAGCCCCTCTTCCTTGTACCACAGTCTCCTTCACAGCCCCTCTTCCTTGCACCCGTCCCCTTCACAGCCCCCCTCCTTGCACCCCAGTCACCTTCAAAGCCCCCCTCACAGGAGAAGGATTCATCCGGAAGAGGACACCCAGGCTGCTAAGTGGCAAAGCCGCAGTCTGGATAGGTCTGTCATGCGGTTTGTTTTCGGACTGCAGTCTGCCATTTCAGGATAGCTGCTCTAGACCTATATGGCAGTTCTGATGCTAAAAAATCCAACTGATACTGGCCCAATGATTTCTGTTAGGAATGTCACATTATAGGTAGAATTCACAAGGATCTTTATTTCCAGCCATGCAGTGAGCTTGATAGGTGGAAATTGTCACTCACTTTTGTAATGATCTTACATTGGAGAAGATAGTTAAGTGCTGACTTGTTACATCCTATGCACCTGCTAACCTAACAAGAGCTGTTGCCATGCACCGTGGAGTCAACACTCTTCTTTTAAAGCCCAACTCCATGTGAAGTTTTTGTTTGCTTTTTTCCCCATTTTGCTGTAATAGTAGCACACAATTAGCAAAAATATTTAGAATAAGTTAAGCTGTTTAGCCTCAATTGTGCTTCCAAATTTCATGTAAATTCTTTTGTGTTTTGTTTTAGATGCCATCGTCATGTACTGTATGTACGAATACGTCTCCATGCGCTCAGGGAATCGCCATTCCAGGGTGCAGAACAGCATCTTGGCGATCGGATGGATCAGCTGCCTTGGAACACTTTTGGTTGGAAGAAATCCAGTAAGTAAACATAACAAAATTTAAATCACAATAATGCTGATGTATTAGCCACTTCAATACCAGGTGCTTTCACTCCCTTCCTGCCCAGGTCAATTTTCAGCTTTCAGCGCTGTCACACTTTGAATGAAAATTGTGCAGTCATGCAACACTGTACCCAAATGAAATTTTTATCTTTTTTGAGACAGATAGAGCTTTCTCTTGGTGGTATTTAATCACCACTGTGTTCTTTTCTTTTTTTGCTAAGCAAAGGAAAAAAGAACAAAACATTTTTCTTCTTCAACGATGTGCACTGATGCAGCTGCACTGATCATCTGAGCACTGATGATCAGTGCCCTGATTATCAATGTAAACAATGTACTCAGTGTGCCCTGTCAAACTTGTCGGCTATCGACTCTGCTTTCCTCACACAGAGACAGCGTGTCAGAAACGAAATACAGATAACCGGCAAGTCTGTTTACATGTGACCAGCTGTGATTGAACACAGCTGATCACAACTAAAGGACTGGTGTGATTGGTCCTTTACTGCAATCTGTGATCATTTGTGTCCAAAGGACACAGCGGTCACAGAGTGTGCCCGTGACCATGGATGTGCTTCTACAACTGGAGAGTCGCACTGTAGCCATCTCCCGGCTATAGCGCGGTCGGGAAGAATTTATAGTGATTATACTGCAAAATACCTGTGATCACCTTTAGATGGAAGCTGCCATGCTTGGATTGTGTCTCTACATAACCAGAAAAGTGGAGATTCAGTGGACCAACACATTGAGCGAGGTTACTGCTTTGGAGCGATTATGCATCCCTATAGTCAGAAAACAGTTGCTTCCCTCAGAGGCTTTTCTCATAGGCATTTTGCCTTGTGACAGATTCCCTTTAAAATGTCAACATGCAGATTATTTTTGGCTGAACATCATTTTGACATAAAACCTGTGAAATAACCTACATTCTGACACACAATAGCTTATTTATTAAAGTGGTAGTAAACTCTCATTTATAACGCGGACCTACCAGGAAGCTTACAAGTCTTCCCTGTAGGTACAATGAACATCTCCTAAACTTGCACTGTTTAGGAGATATTCATCATTTCAGCAGCCAGTGAAGTCACGCACACTGCACTCTACATTGAGGGCACACTGGGCGTGCTGTCAATTCAGAGCACTGTGCCAGGATTGTGACTCCTGTGTGCATGAGCAGGAGTGAACCTTGTGTGCATGGCAGCAGTGACAGCACGCCACTGAAGGGCTTTGTTTAAAAGATAAATCTGCCATAATGTGCTAGTATGCATACTAGCACATTATGGCATTAACCTGCAGGGGATCGGCTGATTTTATATTTTTTTTTGGTTTTATGACTTTACTTCCACTTTAAGAGAGTTGAGAGAGCAATGATTACATGTAGAGTGCAGCATTTGGTAATAACCAATCAGAATCCAGCTTACATTAGCCTTAACCAGTCATAGCTCTGATAGCTGCAAACCTATAAAATGATGAAATCTGACCCAGCAATGAAAGACATTTGAGCAGAGCTTCCAGGTTATTGCCTTTATTATGCTTACTTTATTGTGCAACTCCAGCTAAAACAAATGTCTCCATTGTTTAGATCCCTCCTTTTCACCCCATTGGGTACACAGACATGTATAGTATTCTCTGTAGTGAAGCTGGAATTTGTGATCTTCTGAATGTTGTCAGGGTTCCTGTTTGGTAAAACTACTTACTACCTGTGCAAACATGGGGAGAGGATGTAAGGAAATCACCAATGTGGGATATAGACAGCAGTATAAACACCACAGAGGTTCTAACACATCCATCCCCACTCCACACCACAAAAAAAAAAAAAAGTTCAAGTCCATCCCAACCTGAAACATCAGCTTTTTGAATAGTTATTGGAATTTCAACTGTTTCTTCATTTTATAATATTTATGATTATTGCATGAGCTGGAATGTAATTTGCGTATTTTTTGTTATTCTAGGTGAATGCCAGACCTGTACTACATTGTATCGGAACGGTCATGGCGTTTGTAGGAGCACTGATATACAACATCTGGATGGCTAAAGATCAGTTTAAGCTCAAGATCAGCAGCCGACGCATGTTCTACACAAGGATTGCTAACGCCATCATAACAACTATCTGTATATCAATCCTTTTTATTTGTCATTTACATTTTATCTGCTCCTCCAGTCAATGTCAACAGGTATGTAACATTTGGTGTATACTTCAGAACGGTTTACTCCCTATACAAATCAATGGGATCACAAAAGCAGAAAGCAGAATGAGGGTTCATTCACACAGCCCATACAATAAAATGTTCCATTTTCTCATGCGTTCAGCTACCAGTGTTGCCCTGCACTTAGCTGCAGGAAAATGCAGCAAAGTAGACTGGTTGTCTCAGTCAGGTTTCAGATGACTTCTCCTAATGGAAGGCAGAATGTAAAATCTGACAACTTTCACTTTTCACTAGTTCTCCTTTTCTAAAACCCATTTCAGTGGCATTTAATGGGCTATGGGCCTCTAGTAGAGCAAATTCTAAGCACTTAGGTTCTGGGACTTCGTACAAAGAAAGTCAATGCAGGTGTGATTTGAGCAGTATTATTGGCCAAGTTATGCTGCAGTAAGGGTTGAAAAACTGGCTGTGTAGTTTAACAGGAGCGCTTGAATCACAAAACTGGCTTTGTAGGTAAAACAGTAGTAGTGCTTTAAGTAGCATTGGTATGGAGTCCACTGACTGTTTATCATGAGTAAAGAAGAAGCATTAACCTGTGCGGTGCGATTCCTGTCCAAATCGCATGCGGTTTCCTCACTGCTCCTGTGTGAACCCAGGCTTGTCATAGTGATTTCTGCCTAGGTTCACACAGGAGAGGTGAGGGAAACCACATGCAATTCGGACAGGAATCGCACCGCATTCATGTTCAAACTGCATGCCATTCTTTGCAGTGCAATTTGCTCACAGTCCTTTTGTATGGATGCAAATCACACCGCAAAGTATCAGTTTCAGGTATTGGAAGCATTTTCACGAGTACAAGCACTCTTGAAAAATACTCGGCATCGGTGCATCCCTAATTGTCAGTTTGGTAAAAACAGAACCTCTTGCACATACTACCATTCTGTAAATAATGGACCCTCATCATTTCTTAAAGTTCTGAAAGGCTTTCATTTCATATGATTCAACAACAAAAAAAAACTGAATTTATAACACTTTTTGTATTGTTTTTAGATTTTGCACAACACTGCTGTCATTGCAGAGTGGATTGGAGCCTTCACCCTCGTCATCAACAATCTCAGCTACTGTAAGGATCTTAAGGTCAGTATTTTCCATCCATATATGTCCATTGCATTGCAGATGCTTATTTTAAACACCTAATGTTTAGCACAGAGGCATCAGTAAATGTAAAATATTACAACACGTTTTAACACATTGTATTTTCTCATACAGGATTTTCAACCTACAAGCCAACATAGTATTACGGTATACTGGGGTATAGAGGTTTCTGACACAGACTGTGTGAACATGAGGGTTCAAACGTATAGACTCAGGGATGATCCAAGTCAATAATTGGATCATGCCCGTCCTCATTATTAGCAGAGAGAAGAAAGGCCACCTGCCCTGACCTATGCCTGGATAATGGATCTCACCACGGATTGCTGTCTACCTCGACCTTTGCCTGGATAATGGATCACGTCACAGATTGCCGCCTGGATAATGGATCACACCACAGATTGATGCCTGCCTTGACCTTTGCCTGGATAATGGATCGCACCACGGCTTACCTCGACCTTTGCCTGGATAATGGATCACGCTACAAATTGCTGCCTGCCTCGACCTTTGCCTGGACAATGGATTGCACCACAGATTGCTGCCTACCTCAACCTTTGCCTGGATAATAGATCACGCCACAGATCGATTCCTGCCTTGACCTTTGCCTGGATAATAGATCACACCACAGATTGCGGTCTACCTTGACCTTTGCCTGGATAACAGATCACGTCACGAATTGCCGCCTGGAAAATGGATCACACCACAGATTGATGCCTGCCTTGAACCTTGCCTGGATAATGGATCATGCCACAGATTGATGCCTGCCTTGACCTTTGCCTGGATAATGGATCACACCATGGATTGCTGCCTACCTCGACCTTTGCCTGGCTAATGGATCACGCCACAGATTGCCGCCTAGATAATGGATCACGCCACAGATTGATGCCTGCCTTGACCTTTCGCTGGATAACAGATCACACCTCTCCCTTTCCTCCCCCTCTCTACCCCCCTGTCATCTTTCCCTTCCCCCTCTTTCACCCCCTCCCTACCCCCCTTTCCTCTTCCCCTCCCCCCTCTCTCAACAGGAGGAGGGAGGGAAAAATAGAGGGGGAAGGTAGAGATCACCCCCTTCTTAACCCCCCTCCCTCTCTTCTTCTCCTTCCCACTTCTTCCCCTCCTTTCTCTCTCTTCCCTTGCTCTGCCTTCTCTCTCCCACCCCTTCCCTTCCTCTTCTCTGTCTCTCCCCCATCTTCTCTTTTCCTCACCCTCTCTCCCCCTCAGCAGGAGGAGGGAGTGGGAGGGGTAGAGATGGGGGAGGTGGGACAGCAAGGGGGTGGGAAAAAAAAAGAGGATGTCTCAGTGTTTGCTGATGATACAAAGCTAAGCAGGGCAATAGCTGCGTAACAAAATACAGAAACTTTACAAAGACTCCTTGATAAAAAAGGGAAGTCAGCAGCTATGTGGCAGACAAGAGTTAATACTGAAAAATGTAAGGTAATGTACTTGGGAGCAAAACATGAATGCTCATGAATACTCACTAGTGGGCAAATGTATAGGAGGAAAAATGTGCACAGGGGTGCTGTGAGGCTGGGGGACCTAACCAATGGTGTGAGAGAGAGAGAGAGAGAGAGAGAGAGAGAGAGAGAGAGGAGGGAGAGAAGGAGGAGGAGAGCGAGGAGGAGGTAGATAAAGAGGGAAAAGGGGGTAAACAAGGGAATTCTCTCTCCCTCCCCTTCTGTCTCTCTGCCT